>NC_038256.2:42444802-42552219 GCF_000004515.6 Glycine max
CGAAAGATGCGAATAACCGTAGGGATGCGTATCATGGTCCTCTGTTTCTTCATGCTATAGCTCTTAAAATACTCAACAATAACCAAACCTAATCAAAACCCTTATCTACACTCACTTCACACAAACCAAAGTTAGTTCGTTAACCGTTACAAACACAAAATGGATGGAGGCAGTGTCACAGACGAAACCACCACAACCAGCAACTCTCTTTCGGTTCCGGCGAATCTATCTCCGCCGCCTCTCAGCCTTGTCGGCAGCGGCGCAACCGCCGTCGTCTACCCCGACGGTTGTTGCGTCTCCGGCGAAGCCGAATCCCGGAAACTCCCGTCCTCGAAATACAAAGGCGTGGTGCCGCAACCGAACGGTCGTTGGGGAGCTCAGATTTACGAGAAGCACCAGCGCGTGTGGCTCGGCACCTTCAACGAGGAAGACGAAGCCGCCAGAGCCTACGACATCGCCGCGCATCGCTTCCGCGGCCGCGACGCCGTCACTAACTTCAAGCCTCTCGCCGGCGCCGACGACGCCGAAGCCGAGTTCCTCAGCACGCATTCCAAGTCCGAGATCGTCGACATGCTCCGCAAGCACACCTACGACAACGAGCTCCAGCAGAGCACCCGCGGCGGCAGGCGCCGCCGGGACGCCGAAACCGCGTCGAGCGGCGCGTTCGACGCGAAGGCGCGTGAGCAGCTGTTCGAGAAAACCGTTACGCAGAGCGACGTCGGGAAGCTGAACCGATTAGTGATACCAAAGCAGCACGCGGAGAAGCACTTTCCGTTAAGCGGATCCGGCGGCGGAGCCTTGCCGTGCATGGCGGCGGCTGCGGGGGCGAAGGGAATGTTGCTGAACTTTGAGGACGTTGGAGGGAAAGTGTGGCGGTTCCGTTACTCGTATTGGAACAGTAGCCAGAGCTACGTGCTTACCAAAGGATGGAGCCGGTTCGTTAAGGAGAAGAATCTTCGAGCTGGTGACGCGGTTCAGTTCTTCAAGTCGACCGGACTGGACCGGCAACTATATATAGACTGCAAGGCGAGGAGTGGTAAGGTTAACAATAATGCTGCCGGTTTGTTTATTCCGGTTGGACCGGTTGTTGAGCCGGTTCAGATGGTACGGCTTTTCGGGGTCGACCTTTTGAAACTACCCGTACCCGGTTCGGATGGTATTGGGGTTGGCTGTGACGGGAAGAGAAAAGAGATGGAGCTGTTTGCATTTGAATGTAGCAAGAAGTTAAAAGTAATTGGAGCTTTGTAACATTACATAGTTTTTGAGTTTCTTTTGTTAATTTTGTAACTGTTGAATTCGTGAGGTAGAGATGGTGATGGCGTTGTTGTTGCAAGTTGCCACTCACAAAATGTGTATATTCTTAATTTGATGGAAAAAAAAAAGAGAAATTAGGGCAAGAAGAATTGTATAATGCAAAGGTTTTTTTCAAAAGAAAGGAACATGGAGTGCAACTATTTATTTTTGTACTTTTTTCTTCTTCTTATCAATGTTTTCTATAAGTAGTAAATTTTATAGACACAGGCACATTAACTGTGAACAGATATTTCCGACAAAAAAATTAATTGAAATTCATCGCCTTATCATAAATCAATTCCTTGTATGAGATTTACTTAAAGTTTGTTTTGTAACTTGTTCATGTATATCACATGTGCGGTGCTTTCCATTTTCATGATTTCAGCTTGCATTACCAACCCATATGAAGATATTCTAGTTTACCTAATAGTAGTAATATTGAATTATGCTAAATATAAATATTTGTAAATAGAGTTTCGTTTTCTACAATAGGTTTATCTTGTTTGAGCAAGACTATTTTTTGTAAAGAATATATATGATTTTGCAAAAGAAAAATATTTTAGTTTGATTTTAATGTTTATTTAGTGTATATTTAAACATGATTTTTTTAAATATTTTTTTCTAAAAAAACTTAAAAAGTATAATAAAAATAAATAATTATTTTCTTAAAATTAACTGAATTAAATATACATTTTTTTATGGTGTAGAGCATGACTCTTTCGTTTTGGACGACAAATTATTGCATTTTTTTTTCTTCTCTTTATCTTATCATTTACTTTTCTACATTTATTAACTTTCTCTATCTTGTCATTTATCTTTCTACATTTGTATTTTTTCTTCATAGTACTTTTTATGATTATGAAATAAATATTATTTTTTTTCCGAAGGAGAAAGGTCGGCTAAAATTCATCAGAAAGTTAATACATGTATATATTTGGGGGGTCCATTGCATGACCTAGAAAAGTGTGAACAAGTTGATAATTAGACATTTGTCCAATAAAGAAAGAAACTAAGAGCTACTTGGCAAGTGGGTATGGCGTACTGTACATGCCCATAGCTTTTTCTAACATTCTTAAAATTAAAGACCTTACTACTAGAGTACCTTGTTTTTGGAATGGTCAACTGTCCATGAAACTAACATTGTTTGCATCGTTCTGTATCACTAAAGAATTCTCAACTCGCTCCCTGAAAAAGAGAGGAAAACCTGCAACTAGGAATCTAGGATTTTGTTCAAAACATGTTGATCCTTTTTCAGGTTAAAAAAACATGTTGAGCCTAGGTTCATTTTCCTTGTTCTATACAACAACTTACTTACACCAGCTTGTATAGTTGTATATATTATTTGAAAGCTGATAATTATACTTTATAACATGTAGTGGGTTTGCGGGTAGAGTTGAGTCGATTTTGAGCATTTAAATTTTGTTTCTTAGATATCTAATCGGTTTTATAAAATTAAATTTAATATAATTTGTTTTGCTTTGAATTGAATAGATTTGTCAAAAGAGTATGTAAATATTAAAATAAATTATAAAATATATAAATTAATTCAATATCAAATATATATATATATATATATATATAGCTTAATTACAATATAATTCAAAATACAAATTTAAATTGGGTATAATTTCACAATATAGTTATGCATAAATAAATACATTTTAGAATTAGTCTATTCTTACTTTTCTAATATCTGAGTCACATCCACGCTCATCCTTTAGAAAAAAAGAAAAGTAAGGAGAGAATACTTTGTTTTGAAATTTAAATTAAAGAAACATTACATTTCATATATAACTTATAGTATTTCAAAATACAAATTCTGATTGCAAGTTGTAGCTAGACAATATCGCAATATAATTATAACTAAATAATATAATTTAGAATTAGTCTATTCTTCATTAATAATATCTGAGGCCAATTCAGAAAAAAAAAAAAAAAAGTAATATCTGAGGCACATTCAAGCTCTTCCTTTAGGAAAAAAAAGTATAAGAAGAGAAAACATTTTAGAAATTTAAATTAAAGAGAAAAAATATTTCTAAATATTATTGTTTCTCACTTTTCTTTCATTTTTCTCTTCAACAGTTCAACGATATAAAGAAACATCATTATCTATATTTTCTTTTTTTCTCTAATTTCTTTCTCATTCCAAAGCACACCATAACTATACCAAAAAAAGAAGAAGCACACCATAAGTTTTCAATTAATATGAGAAGTTGTATCATTCAAGCGAATCAACCATAATTATAAAATCCAACTAATAAACGGCGAAATTGAACAAAAAGGTAGAACATTTCACAGGTCAATAAAGGAATATCACTAATATTGGAGCTTTTGTAATTAATTATGACCACATTATTTATTAACAAGACATTTAGGACATCTTCATTTGCTTACTGTCACTGAAATGAATGGTCTAGGATAAGTATCTATCTATCTTTGTCAGATATTAACTGGAGCTCCTACAGATTTCAACTCAAAACCTGGTTTTATGAACGAACTATGTATAAGTATTGAAAATTGAATTATACGTGGAACGTTAATACGTGTAAAGTGACACTCTAGAATACTAGTATTAGTTTATTTCTTCACTAACAAATGCATCAACGCGCGTAATCATTCATTATTATTTTTTATATCAGATTAAACTTTTTAAAAAATAAATGTTTAACTATTGACATTAAATGTTTTAGTAATATCTATCATCATCACTAATATTATTTATTGTTTAGATATACATTCTTTATCATTGGTTCAAATTTATTAGAAATTACATATTTTTAACTTCATTTTTTTTATTTAATGTAATTTTTCATATATTCCTTCTATCCCTTTTTATAAGTTATATTCTAATTTTTTTTTATTACTCCTTTACATATATAAGTCACTTAAAAAGTTTTATTATAACAATATTGATTATTTCTTGTTCTAAATTTACCCTTGATTTCTAATAAATTATGTTTAACAACCTTATACTTTCCAATATTACTACTAAGTTATTGTAACAAGAGTAATTTTAAAATAGAAGTATTGATTTCAAAATTAAACTTCAATAATCTTTTTAAAAAAAATTTCAGGAGCTCAAAAATATATAAAACCATAGAAAAATTTAATTTTTTATTTTAAATTTAAAATATAATTTATAAGATCAAATATATTTATTTGTTGTAAAGTAAAGTATAATTATAATATAAATTATATGAAAATAAACATTGACTTTCATATAATATAAATTATATATATGAAAACAAGCATTTATTTTATACAATACACAATATGAAAATATACATTTATTGTAGTAGTATTTATTTGATGAGTTTCGCCATCTCACAATCCAGTTACGGGCTTCATGCTCAATTCATTTTTTTCGAACGCAAGGTTTGGATATACGTATCACATACGTACGTATGCATGCAACCGAAGATTTCTAACGTAACCACATGCGTAGAGAATCTGGCATCCTAATATTTTACTTTATTATATTATTATTATGGATTCCTTAATAAGCACATTCCCGTGAATCTTACACACAAACTTCATATTTATTGTAGTTGACACTTCCGAAATAATGATACTTCTATGAGTGGTGATACACGTACGCGTATATGGTTGAAATTGTGTGTGTCTATATATATATATATATATATATATATATATATAAAGGTTGATATTGATCTTTCATTATTGTGATCATTGATCAAATATTTTCTGAAACTTTCTTCGCGATCAAATATTTTCTGAAACTTTCTTCGCGACTTCTACATGCGATCACGGAAAGTCGCCGCATTAGTTACCAATTGACTGTTTTTATTGGTTTTTTGTCCCTGCTAATTAAACTGTCCAGTTTTCTTCAATACTGATTGATCAAATATTGATTTTTTGTGACTACTACACATTAATCACAGTATAATATTTTTTTTATTCTTTTTATGAAACACAACTAATTAATTAAAATATTAATATTAAAGAAATTTACATTATCCATACATTCTACCACTCCTGTCCGATTATAATTATCATATAACAAAAATAAATTATTCCTAAGTAATTGTTATTTTAATTTTTAATATAATTTTATTATATTTTCACTTATATCTTTTATATATTAATGATAAATTATAAAATCTAAAATTAAATTAATGATAATGTAAGATTAATTTTATAAAATTATTTTTTATTTATTACTTTAATTTTTCTTAATTTATGTAAAAGAATATATGGTTAATTATTTTGGGATAGTGGAAATAATTAAATTCATAATTAAGCATGTCACTAAACTTAATTTTCAAGAAATTGTTTGACGTCAAAATCATAATTTGTTTGTTAACTCATTGACAAGTGTACCAAATTGTCACAACTAGTACAGTTATTCGAAAGTTTCATTGTCGAATCCTGAACTTTATTCGTACTTGAGTTGGTGTATATTCCAGTTTTTAAGCAAGAGGAAGAGTAAAAGAGATAAGAAACTGTAGAGATAAAATTTAAAGAAAGTAAAGGATAAGAAGGATAAGAAAATTAAAATAGAAGATAAAATGGATAAGAGATTTTAAGGTAAAAGATAAGAAAAGTAGAAGATAAAGATAATGATAATAAATTTGAATGCTTAAAGATAAATTCAGAATTTAAAATATATTGGGGTCTAGTATGTCAAAACTACTTAGTGATGTAATGTTAATAATTTTTCTCTATCTAATGTGTTTCCGCCCAAATCTACTGTGATACTCTATGTTAATAATTTTTCTTGCATGAAAAGTTTAATTCATCTATTTTTCTCTTCCAAATCTCTTTGTAAAGATAAAAACAATAAATTGCATTAAGATTGAAGATACATAAGATAAATTAAACAAATTTCACTCTATTTCTAACAATGATTTCATTTAGATGTCCTTTTCCAGTTCTTAAAAAAAAATTAATGCATTACCTCCTAAACAATACATAAGGAACATGGGTGATCAGATCATAATCAATAAACAATAAAGTACAGAAAAAGTAATAAAAATTGGATTGTATTGAATAAATAATAGGAAATAATTATATTACAAGAGTTGACCTGTTAGGCTCCCAAACAATGGGGTTTAACCTCTCAATTGCTGTGAGAGGCTTTACATTTTAAGAGATGATGTGGATAGAAGAAGGGAAGGGATGGATAATAGAGGAGAATGAGAGAATGGCTAGAGATAGAGGGTTTTCCCTATATGAGAAGATGAGGCTTTTGAATATATTCGTTAGAGAGCTCAGAGTCTTCCCGCTAAATGTGTGTTGGCCTTATCTTTAACTTTTTCTTCAAGTCTTTTTTTTTCATGTGTTTGCATTAATTTTTCCTGAAAAAATACATGTAATTTTCTTCTTTTGAATTATGCTGGTCAAAAATGGAAAAATATTAAAATCCTCGTTATTATTGCCGTTAATAAGTAGAATAGAAGAATTTTAATCATTCTTAATCAAAATTGATTATCAATTAAACTCAAATCTTGCCGTTATTATTGCCCAAGGACTTCCACATTTTGTTCAGGAAAAATGTTTTTATTATTATTATTATTATTATTATTATTATTATTATAGGAAAAAAATTCAATATTAGATACAAAGGATGGAAATTGTTTCCATCGTCTAGGAATCTCCGAAGGGCTTGTTCCGTACGTCTTCCTGTTTATAAATTTTTATCGGATATAAAAATGAGAATGAGAACAAAAAAGCACCAAACATATATATTAACTTGTGCGGATATACAGATTATATTTCCTAACTTGATTATTTGATGATATGGTCTAAAATGTTAAACAATATGTTTTTAATTACAGTTGAATCAGTTTAACGATAAAATAATTAAAGTTTAAATGTTAGGTTTACAAAAAAAAATATTTATTATTATTTTTGATAAAGTAAAGAAACCTCATATGTTAGTTTGTTAGTAAGAAATTTATGTATGTTTGACGAAAAAAAATTTACTATATAATTATTATATTTAAAGTAAATATTTTTCTTAAATTTTATTTTAAAATTTATTCACGGTTCGACTGACCCTGATTCTAGTTATCGAATAATTACGTATACAAAATTTCTTAACCTTTCCTTCAAACAATCAAACTTCAAACTCAAACAAAACGTTATTCTTGTTCCAATTGTTTCATTCGTGTTCATGAACATTATGCCACGACTAGTCTTAATCTTCCAACAATCAAAATTCAAACTCAAACAATATGGCTATTGCCATCCTTTTCTCATGTGTTAATTGGAATTGAATCTTCACGTCGGATATTAATAGTTCAGCTACTTTGTAAACTACTTAGGTCCCACATTCAGGCTTCTTCTAATCATATTGTTCCATCTAGTCTGCGAAAGAGTCATATATGACTTCCTCTGATTCGATCTGCCACAAACCTCCAAGTTTTTTCTCATTGAATGTTTGAATCTTCAACATCATGCAAGTTATTACAACGTATTAGACAGATATGTCAATTTAATTTAGGTTAGGATTTAAGTTTATACCCACTTAATTAATATCTTCACACCATCTAGTTTGTTATTAATTATTGTAAATTCTATTTTAAATGAATTAATTCAGTTTGCTTCTAAAAAAAGGTTATTCATTGTAAACTATTAGATGAGTATAATTGTTTATCATACTAGTGGAAGTATTCTATAAAAAACCCTTCAAAACAAAATTAATTAAACTCATTAGATTAACCTTCTGCTTCATAAAATCTCAATTGCTAATTTATTCTATTCTATTTATGAGGTGACATGGGTGAAGGAAACAGTATTATTTTTTCACCGTAGTAAAACAATTCAGTGTTGTTGCGCTTACTCATTCATTAAGAATTTCTGTAAATGAAATGGCAAGTAGTCTCTCATAAATTCCAATTTACCTGCCATGCATAATTAATGACACGATTTGGAATTTTCAAAACGAATTGTCATACTCATATCCATCCTTGTTTTCATAGTCTTGGGACTAGAAATGATGGGTGCACAAGGTCAAGCGCATCTTACACTCGGCCATCTTCTAATAGATGTTAATTTCTTTCATTTTCGTGTGTTAAAAGCCAATTAAACAAACGCTTACGTTTGCATCAAACCTTGCTGATTTTTTTCTCTCTCTTGTTTTCGTTTGAAAACCTGGTCAGCTGGATCCGTTATTGTGATTATCTTTTACCGGTAAAGCTTTCAATTAATTGAAAATGCAAGGTTAATTACAACATGAAACAGATGCCTTGACGACTGTATCATTATTTATGAAATGGTTCATGTGATAACAAAATATCCGTAAACCATCAAATCAAAAAAGATAACAAGATACTCCTTTGCACAAATTAAGTCACTTCTGAATTCATTTTTATTCAATATGTTGTATTGAAACAAAGATTATCGTGCACCACCTTAATAGGTGATTCATTATCAACCATAAATAACGAACTTAGATTGATCTCATGTTTACAATATTATGATGTATCTTGTACATCTTGTCATTACTTTTTTCTCTCTCTCCAGTAACCTTCACGGTTAGCAACTATTTACCACCGCCAGAAATGATTTTCAGCAGCACCAGCAAACCCCAATGCATGCAAAGGAGATCCAAAGAGAGGAAAAATACATATGTTGCACACACGTATCTGTCAATGCTACCACGTTCCTAGCAAAAACAAATTTTGTTGCTTCATAAGAGGAACCAACCATGAATTTTTTTAGTAAAACAAACAAATTTACATTATAAAAATGAAAAAAAAAACTTGAGTGAATTTTCTATTTGTTCTGAAATTCCATTAAAAGGGATGACACATGCTGTGGGTGGCTACATTTCGGTTCATTGCTTCCTACTTTTTCTAATTAAACTTGCATTTTCAACAATAAATTGCTAACTTAATTATTTTTTAGGAAAATAATGAATCAAAAAACTTCAACTTTGTGGTTAGCGAAGGAAACGAGGAGCGAGGAGGATGAGCATGATGATTCCTATGCAGATGTTGAAGAGTTTAGCTTCGACCTTCAATTGGTAGCATGGATGATGGTGATGGTGGTATTCGTTACCTCTAATATCCACTTTTTGTTTGATGGAGATGATGCGTTAGGAGGCATGGCGCACGACAATGGCGTTCTATAGTAGGTGATGGAGAAGAGGTTGCACTCCTACACATGAGTTTCTCGTTTTCCACGGCATGAAAAAAAGAGAGAAAAGTTAAACTGAAATGCTGCTGTCGAAAATTATCTCTAGTGACGACAAATGATTGTCAATGGTGGAGGTTACCGGGGAGAAGAAGAAAGATAATGATATAGTATGTAGAGGGGTGCACCATAACATTGTGAACGTGAGATCAAGAATCAACATTTATGGTCCATAATTGAACACTATTAAAGTGGTTTATTGTAGTCTTAATTACCTTGTATTGAGTTCCTCTAAAAGCATTAGACGTGTTAATATTAGACCTATTCTATTGTGTCAATTGAAGATACAATGTAGTAGGTCCAATATTAACCCACCTTGATGACTTTTTAAGTTTTATATCATTGCTCTTGATAATAATAAAAAAAAAGATTTATACCCCTGCATTTTTGGTTTAAAAGCAAAATTAACTTTTGCTTTTGCTGTTGGCCACAAACAGGAGGCAAATGCATTTGTTTGCCTTTTCAAACTTTTTGCATAGCTTTCGATCGGTTTTGAAAGAAAAACAAAAGAACATGCGTTTTCTAAGTCTCTTTATATATTTTAAATCTTCTAATATATTGATTTTTTTTGTACATATTTTTATTACTTTAAACATATTTAATTTTCTATTTAATATTTTTATAAAGTAATATTTTTTTAGTTTATACATTAAATATTTTTATATTAAATAGATTTTTTAATAATACTAAATTTTGAAATCAAAAATCATTTTATGTTAGCCTATAAACTATTTAGTTGGTCAAACCATAAATCAAGTTTTGTTTTTTTTTTTTCAAAAAAAAGTGAGTTGGTCCAGAAATCTGCCCATAAAATTGTGATGCGTGTGTGAACCTACTAAATATACACAGAAATATGGCAATACAAAGACTAGGATGGTCCGGTTCGCATACTAAACCCAGAATCTAACTATGTTTATTTTGATGAACTGTTATTATTAATATTGGTTAAAGTTTTTGACAGAAAAGAAAAAGATAATTCTATATTGACTATGTAAACAATCAAACTTCGTGTTTGTAGATCTTAAAATAGCAGACCTAAAATAATAAATTCAAGTTTGACAATAAAGGGTTTATTTAATTTACTCACTCCTTTCTATAAATATCATTACATTTCATATTTTTTTCAAATAATTATTCTTATGACTCAGTGCAACAAATATAATTTTAAAATTAATACTGAGTTATTACTAAAAAAATATTATAATATTTTGGCTAAAAATATTAACTTTTTTTTTTGGTAAAAAAATACTGAAATTAAATTGTAAATGTGATTAAAAAAATTAATATAAAAATATGTAGTCTGTCCATATATTCTTTAAATGTGTCAATTATTGTTCGAAACTTCAATTAGAGGGAAGTTGAATTTGGATTCTTCATTCTATGCATATGATTAGGGACTGTATTAGGTCTAGCCCTATTTGGTTTATAATATTTGTCGCGTTTGAACGCGCATGTATTTGGAGCTAAAGTTTTGTGTTTTGTTTTGGTCCATATTTCTATCTATTTCCTTAAAAATAAACGTCATTATTTATTTTTACATTCATGAATTTAATGTAGAATTATTTTTGAAATTTCCTACAAACGTATTTGAATTCTAATTAGACCCCATGAAACATAGTTGTCAATGATTCGTAACATGAGGGAAAAGTATGCCATAAAAGCTACTGAGTGAACTGGAATAAGAAAAAATCTGTCAACTTATTGATGTTTGGGAGATGCTATTAGATTTTTGTTTATATTTTAGATAAAATTAGTTTTTAAGGTAACAGCATTTTAGTTATAGTTTTTCAAACATAAAAGTTAATTCTAATATGTTACCCTATAAAGCATTTCACCAAAATTGTTCCAATAAATTTATCACGTTGCATAAAATCAAAGAGACGCACAACATCATTGTGCAAAAACAAATTTTACAATTTGACCTTATTTTTTTGAGTCCAACTCCAACACGCAATCACCCTCTCTATGTAAATATCCCAAACTTGCCTCACTCTCTACTCCAACCTCGAACACTAAGCACTCGCTTGGGTTCGTGCAGTGCGAAACCCTGGGATCATTTTCTAGATTTTTTTTTTCTTCTCTCTTCTTCGATCTACTGTTTGAGATCAAAGATGGTGTCCGATGCCAACAAGAAGAAGGTCGCCAACGAAATCGTAGATATTTTAGATTTTGGATTCGACTTGCACCTCTCTCCAGAGATGTTCAAGTAAGTAACCCTAACCGTAATAGGGAATTATCAGATATTATACAATTCTTTTTTATTGTATAATTATAAAACAAAATATAGATAAGAGTTATATTTTAGATCAATCATGTCTCCATTAGATATACAAAGATCTAACAGACGCCAGATTTCCGGGGTGTACAAAAACCGATTTAGTAAAAAACCTAGTATTCCTAACCGTTTTAGTCGGTTGTTTTATATCAAAATAGTTGAAGTACTTTCAAATTGGTTCCGAACCACTGATATTTTAAAATCGGTGCTTTTTAAATTGGTTGAGAACCGTACTGGTTTTAAAACCGGTTCATAACCGAACTTTTTAAAACTGGATCCGAACCGGACTAGTTTTTCAAAATCGATTCACAACCAGTTTGGTTTTCTAGATTGGTTTCTGGACCGTATTGCTTTTGTAAAACCGGTTTTGAACCAAACTTTTTTAGAATCGATTTCTAGACCGTAATGCTTTTTCTAAAACCGGTTCTAACCGCACTGTTTTTGAGAACCTGATTCAAAAACGGACTGCATTTGAAAATCGATTTGAAACCGGACTCGTTTTTAAAACCGGTTCTGAATTGATCTTTTTTAGAATCGGTTTCTGGATTGAACCGCTCTTTCTAAAACCGGTTCTAACCACCTTGTTTCTCAAAAACCGATTCACAATCGTACTTTTTAAAACCGGTTATGTATCCGACTGGTTGCAAAATCGGACTATTTTCAATAACCAGATTCAAATTCGGACTCCATTTGAAAATCGATTCGAAACCAGATTCATTTTTTAAAATCAATTTGAAATCGATCTCATTTTTAAACCGGTTTTGAACCAAACTGGTTTTAAAACCGATTCTAAACCGGACTGGTTTTAAAACTGGTTCATAACCAAACTGGTATTCAAAATCGGTTCATAACCAAACTGTTATTCAAAACCGGTTCATATTCAAAACCGGTTGTGAACCAGTTTTTGGTCTGTACTACTTTTGTAAAACCGGTTCTTAGCCGAACTTTTTTAGAACCGATTTCTGGATCGAACTGATTTTCTAAAACCATTTCTAACCACATCGTTTCTCAAAAACCGGTTCAAAATCAGACTATTTTCAAGAACTAGATTCAAAATCGGACTGGTCTTTTAAACCGATTCAAAACCAAAATGGTATTCAAGATCCGTTTTGAACCGAACTTTTTTGGACCGGTTTCTGGATCCTACTACTTTTGTGAAACCTGTTCTAAACGGGACTGATTTTTTGAATCGGTTTCAAAATTGGACTGCATTTGAAAATCGGTTCGAAACCGGGGACCCATTTTTAAAAACCGGTTCCGAAACGAACTTTTGAAATCGGTTCTGAAAGGGATACTTTTTGAAACGGATTGGACTTGTTTTTTAAAACCGATCCTTACCCAAATTGGTTATTTTAAAATCGGTTCAAAACAAGGCTTTTTAAAAAAAAACTGGACTGGTTTTTTAAAAACTAAAACCGGTTTCAGAAATTTTAAAAATTGATTGTCAACCACACTTTTTTATTTTTTAAAAATCAGGCTGATTTTTAAAACTGGTTCAAAATCGAACAGGCAAAAATTCCAAATTCTAAATTGATTTTGTAAAAATAATTTGATTAATTTTAAGACAGGATAACCTTTTTTCAAACTAGTTGGATAAAACACTAAAACCCGGTTGGGTTTTCGTTTGGTTAGGATCTAGTTCATTTTTTTTTCACACACCTAGCAGATTTATTTTTAAGTTTTGATATGTTCTGTTAATGATTTAAAATATATTGTCAGACAACATAACATTTTAGTAATTTTTAGCTAAATATTTTTTTACATGCATTTATAAGAGAATAATTACATTATTATTTAAATAAATAAATACAAATATTAATAGCTCAAATTTATAGAAAAAGGACAAGTTTTAAACATAAAAAGTTATTTTAAAAGTATAAATGCTCAAGGATAAAGTAGAATTATTTTAGTAAATTAAATGGAAGAAAATTGAAATTAAATATTTCGGGAAGAAACTTGAAATTTAAGAAAAAAATATTGTGAAAATTGAAAGTAATTAATTATTTATCGTTTTTAAAAAATATAAAAATATCATACAAAACTAAAGTCAAGTTCTTAAAAAAGTATGATAATTTTTACTTAATCCAAAAATAAAAATTTTATTATATTATATAAATCAAAGCATCCAACCCCCCGCACAAAAGAAAACATATGATTAAAAAAAAAAAAGTCAACAAGGCATTTTCCCCCCTTCTATTTGGGTCATGAGTGCCAGCAGCGTTTGGGCATGCCCAACCGGAAAATAAGTGCATCAATGGATTTGGGCTTTTCGGCCTTTCAGTAAATTCCCCATCTTATTTTATTTTGGTAATTAATTATCTTTTAAATGAAATCAAAGTATATATCAGTCGAAAATAAAGACTAATTCTTTAAATACTAATTCTTTGAAGTATTAGAAATCCATTTAAGCGATTAATCTGTTTTTTTTTCATACACATGAATAAGGGATAAAACTCATAACCATATACTTTAAAGACAATATAATTTATGTTGATTATTTTGGTAATTCTATGTGAACTTTTTTTTTTCCTCGCCACATTCCTTTTCAAGATAGATCATAGATGTTTTTGGTTTTTAATTAAATACATTTCGGAAATTAAATTCTGAAAAATATTAGTTCTATAAGTAAAAAAAATGTTTGCGAAAAACAAACGTCAATGAGTTAATGTAAACTCTGAGATTGCCCAGTCCAAAACTAATATTCTGTGCAACCAGATGGGATGGAATTTTACCAAGCTTTATTTTAAAAAATAAAACTAAAACTGTTTTTAATTTTTAATTTTTTAGGTACATGAACCTATCATCGCATATAAATTACCTAAACGGCGGGCTAAACCCTCATATGGACAATTTTAATGGGTAATAGCTTTTTTATATATTTTTTTCTTTTTTCTATTTGAAAATTAATATCTATCGAGAGTTATGATAAAAATAATATATATTTTTTCATGTTTCTTTCTCTTCCATTTATTTTTTCTTTTTTTTCATCATATTCTTTATCATATCACATTCTTTTTTTTTGGTACACTATCTCATTCTTTTAAAGGGTGAGAAATAATTTTTTTAATAGAAATGATGTGTTAATCAGAATCATATCTCCTTTTCAAACAATATACATGAGTTTATCTTTTTTTGAATGAATACAGGAGTTTATCTTAACACCTTTAAATAACTTATGGTTTCCAAGGATATCCCCGCAAGACCCCAAGTCTCCAAGTATTATCTAATTAATGAACCGTCTAATTTACTAGTAAGTCATATTATATAGTTCAATTTTTTTTATTATTATCAATTTTAACGCGAAAAAAAGAGTGTAATAAAAAGTGTGATTTTTATTTCATTATATAAAAATGAGATAAAAATGTAAAATAAAATGACATATTTTGGTAACCACTGAATTAGGATTTTTATTTTTCCAATAAATAAGGTTTGATCTGTTGAACTGACTGAGATTAATTTTTAATTTAAGACTTTGTTACACTTAAAACTTTGGTCCTTCTTTAAGGATATAAAATAAAATGACATATAAATAACATTATTGTTTTTCATTATTAATTAATGAAAATTAAATAAAAGCATGAAAAAAGGCGCGTACTTTCAATTTCAAGATGCAAGCCTGCATGGTGCATATACAATTACTTATTTAATGATCTTATATAGGTTTTCAAATCTTTTTTATATATGGTTCGTTTTCAATCTACTTTTTCATGTAACATAAAAGAAGAAAGAGGCCAGAGGGGAAGAAAAAGAAAAAGGGGAAAAGGCTTCAACGCAAAAGGCACACAAGACAGCCTCGAGCAAAGAAAAATGCTGAGAATGGCCATGCATTATGTAAGTGTATGGCCATATTAGTTTTGATCCTTCAAAAACAATTTCATTGTATTTGCTACTTGAAAATTTCAAAATTATCTGTTAAATAGAAGCTATTCACTTGCTGCAGACAATGTCACTAAAACTCAATTACCGATAATGCACGTGTTTATGTTTATTTTTAAATTTTGGTTCTACCAACAGCAAATTAAAAGTAATATATATGAGTTTAATTGTATGTCTTTGTTTTGGAATAAGAGAGTTGTAATATAGTTTTTTCTATTCTTGCTGGACACACTGAATCTTAAGGAATGTTAAGGATGAAAATAAAAATGTTAATGTTGAAACAATTATTTTTGTAAACTTTTAAAATAATTTTTTTGAAAATTTCAAGAATCAAATACAATAATATTATTTTTGGAAGACTAAAACTAATATATTTTAATATTTGAAGGATTAAAATCATATTTAATCGTGTCTTATAATGAAAGATTTTCTTTCTAAAAGATAATAAAAACAACTTTTTAATTAATCAAGGAGGGAAGATATAAGAACACGATTATTAGAGATGAAATTAGTTTCAAGAAAAAAAGAGATTAGTATATATCCCAACCAAACTGACTGTATGTGTGAAAGTTTGTTCATAAAATGAAAAATAATATTAAAAAATTATAAAATGTAAAGATACGAATAAAAAATAGGTGTTTTAAAATATTAGAGTTGATCTAATAATTTATGAGTTATATTATTTATATGAGATTTTTATAAGATTATTTTTTTCTCTTTCATTATATCAATGATTTTATTCGAATTTTTTTTTCTTGATAAAAAAAGAAATACAATTCTCTCTCTTTTTATCTCTTTTGTAATTGAATGTTTTATTTTTATAAATATAATTGTAGTAGTTAATACAGTGTGTGTGTGGGGGGAGGGGGGTAAAACAGTGAGGCAATAATTGTAAAAGCAGAGCGTCTGAAAATGTTTCATAGTATCAGATTGTAGTTGATCTGAAAAGGCAAAAGAAAGGCCTTTGGGTGAAACCCCAAAAACAGCAGCACGTATCAGTGCTCCATCGTAACTCACACACACATTACCACTTCATCCAACCTCCCATTCATCACCCATTCTGTCCTTTTTCGCCACATTTTTTACGTATAGGCTAATCATATATAGACATATGCACTATATATATATTACGTCAAACATATATATTAAGGAGTCATTTAGAAACAAGTAAACAACAGGATACTTTTTTTGTAACCTACGGTATTAAAGATATATATTAATTTAGTTAATTATAAATTAATTATTATTTTAATTAGTTACAAGATAGTTATAAGTTTAATTATATAAAATTTAATGTATTTATATAAAAACTGATTTGTTTATTTTAAACATTATTCAAATAATATTTAGTTTGTCTGTTCTCTTGTTTTTATCTTTCTACCTTAAATTTTATTTTTATCATGAAATCAGATGAATACCACCTTCCATCCATAATTTTTCCGCTGCTTCGTTATTTTTTTCTCTCTATCTCTGCTCTGTGTTTTTATCAAAGCTTGGTCCCGCAATTTTTCAATTAACTATGTGCCCTGAGAAAGCGCTCGACAACTTCTGGAAGTCACGCTCAGACATGACGTCATTCCAACCGCGCTGTGCTGCGGCAACATCGATTGTGCGCTCTCCCTTTCTTCTTCTCCTGGATCTGCTAGGCGAAGCATTGTATGCTCTAAACTTCCTTCCATACTCTTAGAGACTGCGTCTGCATATCTCAATTTCGTTAGTGCCGCACAGGTTTTGTGAAGATAAAGGATATTAGGGAAAGGAGAAGAGGAACTAGAACAATTTTAATTTGTATGGCTAGAGTAAGTTTCTCGACGTTTAGCATTATTCACTTTTTGCTTATAAGGTATTTGATTAAATGATTCTGAAGATTTTGAAGACTTTGGCCTATGGCTTTCAGCCTTTTAGGCTTGATTTGATGATTTTAAGTTTTTGTCCATGGTGGTTAAGTATTATTTTAATTTTTATTATAAATGATTAAGCCTTAGTTATTGTTGGTTCACAAATATTTTTGAAAAGTCTTAATTGAAGATAGATTTTGTATTCTTCTATTTGTTGATGTTTTATGTTGATGTAATATTTTGTTCACGATGATTAAGTATTGTTTGAACTTTTTTCATTGATGGTTAAGCATTGAATTGTTGTTTTACTTTTGTTCTTGATAGTTAAGCCTTATTGTTTCTGTTAAGTGGTTAAACTTTGAGGTATAATTTCTATTTGGTGGTTAAATTTTAATAGTTTCATGGATTGATGATTTGAACATCTGCCAAATGACCTTGTTGTTGATTTTCCTTGATGGTTAAGCTTTGATGTTTGCTTTGAACGTTGGAAGAAGATTGAAAAAATCAATGTTGATCAAAGGTTTTTAAAAGATACACCATAAGTGCACCTACATTTTGATTTATTTCTAAATTTTTATTTTGATCAATGTATTTCCAGCATGTTTACCTATATTTCAATTTTTTAGACTTTATTCTCATTTCTTTTGATATTGATGTATTATATTCTTCAACCTTTTTACAAATTAGTTATTAATTTAAGTAATATTCAGTTTTTCTTTTTCCTTCTTTGCATCTCTCTATTTTGAATTTTATCATAGAGTAATCAAGAGAGACCACTCCTATTATTTGAATGTGATTGAATCTAAAGTTAGAGGCCTATATTCGACAATTCATTCACTTATTGTGTGTAGAATAAAATTTTCATTTTTCGACTTAACTATTTTAAGTTATAAAAAAAGATGGCGGACACTATATTATTTGATATCCAGTGATATAAAAAATAATAGAAAAATATAAATATGATAAATAATATAATGTTATAAGTCAATATGAAAACTTTGTAATTAAAGGATGTCCATTGTTCTAATTATTTATAGGTTTAAATATATTCTTTTGATCCTATAATTACACTTATTTTTTCATTTGGTATCTATAGTTTAAAATATGATCATTTAATCCCTACAATTACATTTTTTTATATCTAATTTAGTTCTTGACGTAAAATCACCTTAACGTTGTTTGTTCAACCACGATATATCACTGTTAGCTGAAGTCCTCTTCTCCATCCTTGATGACATATTATTTATTCTACTGTGCATCAACCCCAAGGTCGACCCCAACCTTCTACAATCGTAATTCACCATCACCTGCCATATCCACACTTTCTAGAGTTTCTTCTCTTAACCCCTTTCCTAACGTTACAAACACACTTAGCTCCTCCCTTAAAATTAAAATTCAAGCACGATGAAAAGTTACGTCTACAAAATTCAAAGGTGGAAAGTCACGTCATGATCAAACGAATAGCGTTAACAGTGACTTCATAACGAGAATCAAATTAAAAAAAAAATAAAAACATAACTATAGAAATTAAATTGACATGTTTTAAATTACAGCTGAAAAGTAAGTGCAACTATATATATATATATATATGAGTCAAAAGTATTTAAACCTTATTTATAATATAGAGATGCATATTGTCTTTGGCAATAAAATGCAAAGTCAAGAACAATAGAATCTGTGACTGCTCTTGTCTGCATGTCCCTTTTCTCATCTCATCTGCACTCACACTCACTGATTACTCTTCAGTCTTGACCACCTCCATTACGTTACTCTCTCTGAATATCACAGCAAAAGAAGCATCAAAAGAAAACGTCCTTTTAAGTTGATAAGACTGCCTGCCACTTCAACCTATAATGCAAGAACCTTAGCTTTCATTTCACTGTTTGTCTTGCACTCCTTTTTCTTCCACCACAGACCACAGACAAGGTACAATCTTTTAATGGATCAATCCAAGTCCTAGTTACAACGAAAAGAAAAAGCCTAACATACACCTACGTTGAATTATTATTATTTGAAAGTAAAAACAGCCACTTCACTGTCATCATCTCCACCTTCGTCCCCTCTTTCTTCACTCAAGTTATGTGAAGCATGGCCATTGCCGAATGCACGAACATGGTCTTTAAGGGACCTCTTATGCTTGAAATCAGAACCACAGACGCAGAACCAAAGTTTCCCACAATTCTTCTCGTGTGTTCTCCAATCTCCTCTTACTGCAAATGGCTTGTGACACTTCCTGCACTCGAATGGCTTCTCTCCATGCTTCCTCTTGTAGTGTGTTTTGAGGGTCCTGAAATCCTTCAGTGGCTTTGACCTTGGATAGTTTATGTTGTTTTTGCAACCTTCTTCACAGCAATAGCAGGGTAGCCTCAGCATTAGAGAACCTGCTTTTGACCCTCTCAATGAATTCGATCCTTTCCTATACTGGGATCCATGTCCCCACATATGCATCTACAGAAAATCATGTGATGTGAGTCACATTATAAAGTTATTATGTAAGCCCATTCTTGAGAGCAAAATAAAGTGCAACAAAATGATGCTATGGTACTGGTAGATATTTTAAAATTGGATGGAGCAACCATATATACAAGATTTCTGCTTTGCATTTGGTGAATTTTAAAAATAGAATTATATATTTTGCAATGCGTGGTATGATTATAATTATTATTGTACACATGAAATGCAAGACTTCTTTGAGATTTCAAATGGCTAATGATTTTAAATTACACTTTCAATAGAGAATGCAAGGGTTTACCTTTTGCTGTGTATATATAAATATATGTAAGTGGTAAGTCTTTAACGATACGAAAGTACTATTTTGAAATTATTCATCCGAGTCTAATAAATGCTAGCTCTTACCAATGTGTACTAGCTAGGTAGTTCAGTATTCAACAGAAAAAAAAATAAAGAAAGAAAAAAAGCTAAGTAGGTAGTTTTGTTTCAGCTGTTACTGACTAACCTGCATGTTGTTGAAACGGTTGAAGGTTTTGTTACAGACTGTGCAAGAAAACTGGGTGGGTCCAATGAGGATTTGTTGAGGAGTAGGGATCCAATATCGACCGTGAATTGGAGGGGAAGAAGGTTTGGTGGCAGCGGTGGGGGTGGGAAGACCAATGTGGAGGGCCACTGTTACACCACTCAGGTCATCGGAGCTAGGTTTTTGCTGATGATCACGCATAGTAGAAGAGTGTTTTGGGTTAGAGGCTCTGGATTTGAATTTGTGCTGACTAGGAGGGCCAAGGGAGAGGGAAATGGAATCTTCATTGTTAACTTCGTCAGCTTCTAAGCAGGCACTATCACTTCCACAAGAGGATATGCAGGAGAAAGAGTATGTTTTCTGCATGGTGATTTGGTGAGAGAGAGCAGTGAGGGAGAGGGTTGAGTTTTGGTTTGAGAATTTCAATGTGGAGGGACGAGAAAGGCCATAAATAAACATAATTAATCTGTGTGTTTTTTTATTCGAGTGTTTTTAATTTTTAATAAGAAAATGCTTGCTTTTGTGTACTTGTTTTATCTTATGGTGTTTTATCTAGCTTTAAGGAAAAGAAAAAAGAAACTGATGTTACATCATTATAAGTGAAACTAAACTTGGATTATTAAATGAAATGTTTGAAACTTGTACACAGGAAAAGTGTGATTAAAAACAGTTTATTAGAAGTGATTAGTTAAATTTTTTAAGAGAGGTTAATCATGACAAAACAGATAAATATTTTATACATTTAATTTAGTAAAAAAAACAAAAAATACAAATAATAGTGTGTTTTCTTTTATTTCATTAAATAAAATGTTAAAAGAAATTGAAGAAAAAAGTTTACCAGTTAACAAAAATTAACAGTTTTTTCTTTATTAAACTCAGGTTTTAAATATTTGTCTGCTTTCTCATTTTCTTTCCACTGTGGGATTACTATGCTTGGTAGCATAGAGAAAGAGGGTAATATTAATGTATATGTATGAGGAGAGGAGGCACGTGTCATCTGTGTAGGCGCACGTGGAATGAAGGAAATAATAAGGATGATAACGATGTGTGCATTTTGACATGTTTAGAAATGGAGTTGACAGCACCAGCAAAGACAGAAGAGTGGAGGAGGCAAAGCTTAGAATAGAAGCACAAATAGTATTTTAGGTAGAAGTTTAATTTCAGTCGCGACAGACGTAAATGCAAGTTAATTTTCTTACACGGTATCAGTTACAGTTAGCATCTATCGATATCACGTCCATCAGTTATTTTTATTACTACTAATTAACTATGCTAGTGTGTTGATGACAAAAGATACTAATAGAATTTCAGACAATAATAATTATTATAATGTTACACACGCAAGAGTAGGGTTGACATAAAACTGCAGAGGAATCTACTAGATTGCTGGTGACAGTGGCACTGGCACTTCCTCTTTTTTAATCCTTCACCTCTCCCTCGTCTCACCGATCACCATTCACTCTGCACCAAATCACTAGATGGATATTCACTTGTTATTCAATAGCTTGTGTGAGAGAGAAAAAAATATTAACGAGATGTTTAAAATAACATATGTTTATGTATCATATTCTTTTTCTTATCATATTATTTACTTAAATTTATTTTCTCTATCTTAATTGTTAAAAATTGTTGTAAAAAATTACAAAAGTAAAATAAATTTTTCAACCAGTATTGGTTGACTCTTTTTTCTTTATATTTTGAGAAACTCAACATTTTAAAAAATTTAAAGATTTTGATATTGTTATTGATAGGGTACACAAACTCATTCAATTATTGACTTAAAAGCTAAGTGTACCAAAAACCTTTAGATTTTCTTTGGATATATATGATGACAATTTTTTCCTTCGCTACCATAGCATCTCTTTGATTTATCTCTCTTCTTTTTTTTTAATTTGAAAAAAAAAAACTATCTGTATATGCAATGCACAGACACCCAAAAGTGAGAGTGAGTGTGCAATGGTACAGTCTCTTTCCATTTCAGATACAGACAGTAAACACGCAAAACTATAAGTGTGAGTGGTAATAGGAACAGAGTAAGTAGACATGGAGAACTGTAGAAGCGGAGACATGTGTCCCTCTCTCTCTCACTTAGTTTTTATCAAAGGAATTGCGATAGTGATGGAAAAGTACTGCATGTAATGAAACTCGAGTGAATCAACTTTAACTGTTCCGGCCAATTCCTACAGAGAAAGAAATCTAGCATCTGTACGTGTAGCTTTTGCGTATATACACACACATAAATCAAGATAATAATCATTTTTCATATAACTAATCTAGCATGTTTGTATAAAATTGCACTGCAAAATTTTAACAAAGTAAATTATACTAGTTATCCTTAAAGTTTCATAAGATCGAATACACGGATTCTCATTGCCTTTTTATCCCTACACTAATCATCTTAATTATTTAAAAAATATTACATATGACACTTTTTTAATTTTCTACACTAGTCTTTTTAAATTTTTGAAAAATATCACACTCTGCGTGGTTCTTTATCAGAAAGGTTGCTCTAAATATATGTTAAAAAAATAAGAAAATTTTGTGTAATTTTAAGAGACCTAAAAAATGATGAGTGTAGTTTACTCATTTTAATAAGTACTCAGTATCCATGACCCTACTACGTATGTAATTAAGTAATTACTATAATTCATGTGAAATCACCCTAGTAAATTTTGAATAGCTGCCGCCAAGGTATATTATAACAAAATGATGAAATTCTCAATGTCTAGGAAAAGGTCAGAAATATGGGGAGATTGTTGTGGTGGCGAGTCAGGTCTTAACTTGAAGTATCTCGTGAACAGTGTAGTACCATCGATGGTGGATAAAATTGATAGGGGGCAGCATTAATGGGCTGAAGTAAAGGGCTGGTAGGCCATGTCTTTGATTGGACATAGCCCTAAAACTTAGAATCTTTGAGTGACTGGTCAATCATCTCATCAATGACCAACCTATATCTCTTGGCCTTCATTCAGGTGATCCACCAACTAAAAAAGGTAGCAAAAGGTTAGGCAGAAGTTCCAATTTGAGTTGATCTAAGCTAGTTCAGTATACCTACTGCCTAGAGATTAATTTCTTGTAGGCTCTAGGTTATAATTGTTCTCCTATCAACTCTCCCAGACTACTCTAGTTTGATGAGAAGAAGAAACAGATCATGGACAACAAAGTTTATCCAATGTAGCTAGAGTGCTGAACACCTGACTGTCTGAACTAAGGTAAATTGATTTATTTAATATAAAAAAATATCTTCTTTGGGTAGAAATTGTGAGAAATATCATTCTTGTGGGGAAGAAAATTAATTCATGTTAATCTGAACTAATATATTTGTCTAAAATGACTATATTAATTACCTTTTAGGCTTAGGAGTTTGGTTGAACTAATTAGCAAATTCATGTATAATATTTTCACTGGTTTAGACTTTAGAAGTTGATTTTTTATTTTTTTGTCTAAAAGATGTTTTGATTTGTTTATTTTCTGACATTTTTAACATAAAAAGTGACTTTTAAAATAAAATTTAAGTAGTCTCTTTACAAGATGTTTCTTGTAAAGTTTTGAAATATATTTTAAACTAACATGCCTAAGGGTTTTTTTTTTTTACAAATTCATTTTTTCATCATCACTTGAAATTAAACAAACATGTTACAAATTAATAGTTTAGTTCTTCCTTAGCAATCTTATATAAATTGTGGTATCTGTTAGAAATAAAGGTTTCGTATGAGGCTTTTGTACTATATACATTTTTTTTGCCAGCGGAAACATGAATTTAACTATAACAAAATTTACTTATGCTATATTGTGGCTTAATTATTAGAACCTTGACATACAACATTACACATTGTTTATGGCAGGTACAGAGGATTCTTACCAATCCAGCATATATTTACAACGTGTCTTTGTTGGTTGCCTTTAAAGGCAACCAATTTCATTTTTATGTGTTGAACGTCTAGGAACATAAATCTTTCTCTTTCCACGTGATGCGAGTTGTCAGTGACCAAGTACCATTTGATGGGTTTCCTTCTTCCTATTAAATATATCTACAACAGACAAAATGAAAGATCTAGGTACACATTAATGTTTGAAAAGCCTTTGACTGACCTATCCCTCTTTCCACATGAGATTATTTGAACATTACATGTCAAAACTTTCTACAGAAATTATAAGAAGAAATAACAATTCCAAACAATACAAATGGTAATTAAAGTTCTTTTTCTTATGATTATTTTTTTAAAAGCTTGTGCTAGTCTATTCAACTGGATGTCTTTTATTTCTTTAGAATCTTGTGTAAGTTAGTTATCCCATTGACAAAACTACTTAAGTTTTCAATGAGTTAATAATTTGTCCTTCCAAAATAGCTGGAAATATTTTAGTCTACCAACGTCCCACATAATAACTGGCCATATGTAGAAATTTGTCCTTTCCAAAATCATAGGAAATAACATTTGTCAATTCAAATCCCGTGCATGTTTATGATAAAATTCTTCACAGCAGGAATTCCACATGCTAGCTTGGTGCTAATTAATTAGGTGAAAGCAAAAACTTTCTAGGGTTAGACCAATTAGAAGATGCATGAATGGCCAAGAGAGGCTTTGGATTCGATCCAACACATGGATTGAATGACATGAGCCAAACAAGTACAGACAGAGGAGCACTGTAGGTGGTGCATGAGTATGCTTTGTGAATTAGGTTTAAGTGGGACTTGAATGTGGGAAAGCCGAAGATAACTTTGCCATTTTGTTGTTTTTGTACGAGAAAGGAAATTAACTTCGAATCTCAGACTTTCATAGCTCCTCATCATTCATCTGTCACTGCCTAGCTCCTCACTTCACGTTGCCCTCTGCAGCTATTTTTCAATCAGTGTTCCTTCTTATTTTGATATTTCCCTCCAATTTAATCACCATCTTTCTTTCTTTTCCTGTGGTCAGTTAAGTTAACTAAAAGTACCAGTTAGCCTGTAAGCATGCAAGTATAGTGTAAGGCAAAACTGAGCCACCAAATTAAAGGGTCGCAACTTCCAATAGTCTACCATTCAACTGATCTAAAGAAAAGGGAGTGATCACACAGACTCCATGAAGGCATAAGGAAAAACAAATAACCCACAAGTGATTCATAATTATAGAACTTGATGATAACATGTTAATTAATCAATTGAAATGATTTTATCTGAGCACATTTTAAAAAATAAGTATAAATAACTTTTTTTTAGTAAAGTTACACAATTAAGTCCAAAACTATCAAAATAAAATGCATTTAGGTTTGTGTTTGTACTAGTAGTAGTGACCACAATTGCAATAATGACAATATCAAAGGAGGCAATTGTAATTATAGAGTTTAGGGTTATAGTGGTTACGATAATAAGAATAACAATGATTCAGTAGAGATGACAATTAAAAGGATGATAATAGTATGTATGTAATATAGATGATAATAATGTGGATATTGATAATGTTAAGTTATGATGGTGGGAAAGAGAAGAGATAAAATATAATTATTAAATTAAAAATTAGATTTTTTTAATCTATTTAATATTTTTTATTTGGAACAAAAAAATTGACTCATAATTAATTGATTTGTATTCTTTTTTTAATTTTTTGTTCTTCTTAAAAATCAGACGTGCAACATATTTGTATTCTACAATACGATATTATTAGTCAAAGCAACGCAATATAAACCATATTGTTTTTTTTTTCGGTACTATATGTAAACCATATTCTTAAATAGAAGAACTTGACTCAAGCTATATATGCAGCAATGACAGAGGGTGTTCGTTTCTGGTTTTGTGTTATATTACATCATATTTATCTTGTATCTTTATATGTCTATTTCTTTTTCCGTAATTATTCATTAAATTTTCCTTTTTCTTTCCTTTAGGTCAGGATTGACCCAAGAGTAAAATATCTGAAACTCAAGCTTTAGGTACACCAATAAAAAAATATTTTTGATTTTTATAAAATAAAAAGACCACATACGTTGAAAAATAAAAGGTTCAAAATATAACTTTTATTAAAAGTAATAAATTTTAAAAAAATTGTTTCAGGTCTAATTTACTATTGGACCGATTCTGCTTTAAGCAATATACTCATTCCCCAAAAAAAAGCTATATACTACCATCTTGTCTGTAAAAAAAATTCAACGACTAGCGTATGAAAATTGGGATTGTAAAAAATCATGTTATTGTTATTTGCTTGGTTGCATTGGAAACCAAACCGATAAAAAGAAATTTTGGTTAAAAAACAGACAAAATTTGAAGGCAACGTAACTCTATCGGCCATGTCCGGATGGGTGGCATATTACACAAGGCTGACCCATCTAACGTTACCAACTCTAGTGGGCCTCATCCAATCTGTTTGGCAGAACTGATAGACCCATTACGAATAAATTTAGGCAAAAATGTAATTTTCTTCTTTTATTATTTTTTTTTAAGAAACCATGATTTTAGTGTTTTTACCCATTTCAAAATTTGATCTGTATTGTGTGTGTTGCGCATAAAATTGAATCTATTTATATGTATATGTAATATATAAAATGTGTTCCTTTATATTTGTAAAAAAAATTCTAAAAATTTGTATTTTTTTTAATTAATTATTATTTTTATTATTTTATTTACTTATATATATTTTTTCAACTACTAACAATTTTTTGGACGCATTCTACATGTATATAAGACGTGGTTTGCCTCAAGTTGGTCATCTAACTATTTTTTTATTTGAGTATCGAAGTCTTATAGTGTGTTTGGATGGAACAATTTAGTAGGAAAATTCATTTTTTTAAGAAATTTAAAAGGATTCATGATAAAATAGTTTGTTTGAATAGAATATTTGAAAGGACATTTAATTTTTGATATTTTTATGAATTATTTTCATTGATTAAAATAGTGAGATTTCAAATTCTCTCAAAAAATATAGAACTTGAATTTTTTTTTTCAGAGATGCTCATTCTAACTCACGTTCTTACTCGTGACTCTTTCTCGCTCAACACTCGCAACTACGGGTGACCAAAGTTTTTACGGTCGACATCGACCTAAGTTGTTTTTCACTAACGTTGGTCGAGATTTTTTTAGTCAGAATTTTTTTTGTATTATTTCAACCAAAGCTATTTTTTACCAATATCAGCTATTTTTTTTTTTAAATGATGTTAGTTAGGGTTATTTTCTCACTAACGTCAATTATGGGAATGTTTTGCTGATGTCGGCCAAGGATTTTTTTGGTCGTTCTCATTCAGGTTTTTAAATTGATGTTGACCAATGATTTTTTTGACCGACGTTGATTAGATTTTTTCTACTATCATCAGTCGTGGCTAAGTTTTAAGTAGACGTCTGCTAGGGTTTTTCAGCTGACGTCAACTAGGTTTTTCCAGCCAACATCAGCAAAAACTATTTTTTAGCCAATATTGGCTAGGGTTATTTTCCAGCCAATACTAACTATGGTGTTTTGGCTTATGTCAACTAGATTTTCTTAGCCGACGTCGGTTAGGATTTTTTTTCCTAACATCGACTAGGGTTTTCTGGCTGACATCAGCCAGAGCTATTTCTTAACCATATTAGCTAGGTTTTTTGGTTGGTGTTGGCTAGAGTTTTTTTACTAACATCAGCTAGGTATTTTTGACCGACATCGGGTATGACTATTTTTAGTCGACATCGACTAGGTTTTTACAGTCAACATCCACTAGGTTTTTTTGGTCGACATCGGCCAGAGCTATTTTTTAGCCAACATCAGTCAAGGCTATTTTATAGCTGATGTTGAGTAGGGTTTTTTGTCCAACATTGGTCAAGGCTGTTTTTTAGTCAACTTCGACTAGGGATTTTTCGATCAACGTTGACCAATGATGTTTTTTGGCCAACATTGGGTAGGTTCTATTGGTCGACATTGACCAAGTTATTTTTTAGCCGATATTGGCTAGATTTTTTTGTCAACGCCTGCTAGGATTTTTTAGGCCGACATTGGCTAAAAATAGCCTTGGTCAATGTTATTCGAAAAGACCGTAGTTGGTGTCAGTCAAACAAACTCTAGCCGATGTTGGTTAAAAAAACATAGCCAACATTGACTGAAAAATAGACTCAACAAACGTTAATCGAAAAATAGCCCCGACTGACGTCAGCTGACAAATATTCTCGACATACTTTGCCAAAAAAACCCTATTTGATGTCAACCGAAAAATAGTCTTGGTTGATGTCGATTTAAAAACATCACTAGTTGTGGTGAGGCAAAACAACCCTAGTTAAAATTATCAATATTTTGTATTTTTAAATTATTAAAATTGAAAAATATTTTAATTAGTATTTCAAAATTAGATTGTGTTTGTTTTTTATAAAGTTTAGTATTGAAATTTCATCTATTTAAAATATAAAATTGAAATTTTGCATATGGAGGAAATTGAATTGCCCTATCCAAACAAAAAATTTAAAATTGAATAAATTTGAATTGATTTATCCAAACAAAGCACTTGAAAGATGAAGAAAATTAAAATCAAAACAATTCAAATTCTAGGCATTTCAAATTTCTTAAAATTTTGAAATTGCTCATCCAAACATAAGATTAATATATGTGACAATTACCCGTAACTTCCTCTCTACAACCCCTGTGCTCCTTCTATCATTTTTGTTTGAAATTACCTCCACTGTCCACCCTGGTTAATCTCTTCTCTATGAACAAATGCCAAAGGGTTTTAGTTAGTGGTAGAATGTAGAGATCATTATAGACAAGATAGATGCCTAAGAAATTGACCCAAATGAAAGTGGGACATTATCCTACTTCCTTAAGGAAAATCAAATCCATCATAACTGATAGTAAGTGATCAGTGGTAGCTCCCTAAGCCTGTGAATAGGCCTTTGATGATGGAAACTCGTTGCTTGTTAGCTAGCTAGAACATCTTGCATTATTGTATAAGCAATGTATGAGCAGTTTCTCTTTCTCCCGTTATCTATTTTCTCTTCTTTGCGTCTCCGTATTTTTACTAATAACCTCATTAAGTAAATAATCATTTTTCGTTTTTGAATGTGTGAATTGTTGATAAATTTATCTTTGAAATATTAAAATTTAAATATTGTTTCCGAAAGTGTAATAAATTTATCTGACCGTTAACTTTCATTCATTACTATTAATAAAATAACATATATGACACAAATTGACAAATTTGACACAAATTGATTGTCAATGTAGCCATAGGGAATAGATTGAACGAAAGTGTCAGTAAGTTATCATTATTGAACCTAAATGTCAATAATTTATTTTGGACGAAAATGTCAATAATTTTTTATTTAGAACCAAAATGTCAGTACATTTCCATTGGACAAAAATGTCAATAAATTACCATCATTAGATCAAAATGTCAGTAAATTGCTATTGTATCAAAATATCAATAATTTTTTATTAGACGTAAATGTAAATAATTTTTTGTTAAACCTAAATATCAATATGTTTCTATTATACTAATTTATTAGACCCTAGATGTTTATTAGTAAAACAAATATACTAATATGATTATATAAAACATTAAAAAAATTAACACAAAACTAAAATATAATACAATATTAAACATTAAATAAGAGACTTCTTCTAATAAAATTTCAATTAACATCATTGGACACTTTTCTTTGGATATTTTATATTATTATAAATTTTGAAACAAATTAAATAATATATATGCAAATATTAAAACTAAATATCTAAAAAAGTCCACTCTTTTTTAATAATGCAATATATATATATATATATATATATATATATATATATATATATATATATATATATATATATATATATATATATATATATAATGTTCCAAATGAAAGTATAACATAATTAAGATGAAATAAATTCATAAAGTAATTATATATTAAAGTCATCTTTAAATTTTATAATTTTTTAACTATCATTTTAGTTTACTTGAAATCAATGAGTATATCTAAATTTTAAATAATAATAAGCGTAAATTTGTTAAAACTATTTGTTTTTTAGATAATTTTTTTGATGCACAGGTATATCTTTTTTCTTAAAGCATAACCTTACAATCCGATTTTAAACATAGTCACAATGAAAGTTTTTCATTCCTTCCCAAGTTTGTTTAATGTATATCATATTAGTTTTACAAATTCAAGCTAAATGAGTTACGCCTTTTGAGTTACCAATGAAAAAAATGATAAATAACTATTTTCGTCTCTGAATGTGTAAATCGTTGAAAAATTTATCTTTGCAATATTTAAATTCAAAATTTGGGAGAAATTTATCCTAAAATTATATTTTACCTTTAAATGAAACAAAATTTAGAGTCTAACAAATTAGACTAATAGAAACATATTAATATTTAGGTTCAACAAAAAATTACTGAAATTTAAGTCCAATAAAAATGACTGACATTTTGGTCCAATAATAATAACTTGCTGACATTTTTATCAAATGGAAACATACAGACATTTTGTTCCAAAAATAAAAATTACTAATATTTTTGTCCAAAAAAATATTATAGACATTATCGTCCAACAAAAAGTTACTGATATTTAGGTCTAATAATAGTAACTTACTAACATTTTCGTTTAATCTATTCAACATGGTTACGTTGACAATCAATCTTGTGATAAATTCATTCATTTGTATCACGTAGACTATTTTATTAACGATAATGATCGAAAGTTAATGGTCCGATAAATTTATCGTATTTTTTACACTTTAGAAGACTAATTTTTAAATTTTAATCTTTCAAAAATAAATTTATCAACAATTTATACATTTAAAAACGAAAATAACTATATACCGTAAACTCTTTAAATTCATTCTATGTTTTCATGGTTCTCACGGGACTCGGAAATTAAAGTCTGATCCACAACATATACAATCATTGAATTTATACATCTTTCAATATTTTCATTCCTAGTACAAACCACAATTCGCAAAATTTGATGTAAAAAAAAAAAAATAGTCTCTCTATCACGCATATAAAATTTTTAGAGTAATACTTCTTCACTCATAAAAACCATAATATACTCTGACATAAAAACCGAATAGTTAGAAAGAAAAATAAAAATAATACACATACTCACAGCTTTCTTTTTCTTATATCTTCTTCTTCTTCCGATCTTTTTCTTTTTCTTTTAAGAAATAATAGAATAGAACAAAGGTAATGCATGTGTTTCTATTTGCATGTTTGTATCGTGAATTATACTTAATAATATTTATTAAAAAATCTTTTGTTTATACATTATTATAATATCAGAAGCAGGGCATTATTATTCAAATAAAACAAACTAACACAATGCAGAGCAATGAAAACTTTAGACATGGGCACGGTTCAAAAAACCCCGGGAGGTGAAATCTGCTCTGTTCCACACAAAAGAAGGCTCCAAAGACAGCAAAGAATAAGAGGGTAACGGCAAAGAAGAACTCGTGAGAGCAAAAATGCTGATCATAGTATATTATTATTATTATGGGACATCATCCTCAAACTTGGATACATAATCATAGTATATTATTATTATTATTATTATTATGCTAGGGAAAAAAAAACAAAAAAGTGATGGCAACAAACCCTAAGTAGAGAGAGAAGATCGAATTACCTCTTAAACTTTGAAACGGTCATTTTTGTCGGGGAATACAAAGGCGAAGGAGAGTTTGGCGTTTCTTCTCCTTGCAGTCAGAGCCACTTCTTTGACCTTTGCAAAACACACTGAGTGAGCCAACCATAAGCATAAAAGGCAATAAAGGAAGAAAAAAAATGGAGTGAAGACACATTAGGTCAAATTGAGAAATTACAAGATTGGTGAGTTCTCGGAGAGTAGCGTCCTTCCAGGTGTAAATCTGAACCTCATCTTTGGACTCTTTGCCTCTGACGACAAAGTCTTCCATGGAATGGTGACTCCCAATCTTGGTGAACACTATCAACAATAACGGACGTGTCTGAAAGAAAAGGAAGGAAGACTTTTATTTATTTTTATCGAAAAATATTAGTTTGTTAGGTTTTGTTAGTAGAAAAGTCGAATCTTTTTCCTCTTAAAGAAGAAGAAGAAGATGGAACAATGAGTACCTTTTTGTGATTGATGGGTTCGAGGCAAGGGCAAGAGGGGGGAGGAGGAGGGCCTCTTGGCAGCGACAACAACGCTCTTCCACCTTGTTGTTTGTTTGACTAGGGTTTAGTGTATTTAAGATATGAGAGAATGTGAAAGAACACAAACAACTATGTAGGGTTTTAATTTTGGGGATGAGAACGAAGACAATTTTTAAGTAAAACCGTCCTAGTTTTCATTCCATAAAATGACAGGATTTCCACTAACATACATTTTAAGACGGTTTTTAATAACCGCCTTAGAATGTCAGTCGTAAAAAGCTTTTTTAATTTCACTAATTACAAAATTGTCACCGCGATACTTTTTAAGACAATCCACAAAGAATCACCTTAGAAATAGTGTCGTAAAACATAATATTTGTAGTAGTGGAACTGCCATATACATAAAACAACGGAAATATCCTACTTGTTATCATTCATTTCCCAAAGAAAGGCAATCATCTACTTGTTATCCCTTCTATATCTTTAATCTATATGGAGAGAGATAAATAGAGAGAAGGGATAAAATACTTTAGTGGAACATTTAGTACAAGAAAGTATGAGAATCATCACTTATAAGAATCATAAAACTATTAAATATTTAGTAAAACTAGTCTACAAGCTAGTTAAACCATAAAAACTATTTGAAAGGTTAAAAACTAATAAGCTAATTTATTGAATTGAAAGTATTTGGAAAGATTAGAGAAAATAAGTTTAATACTCTATATAATTTAATAAGATTAGTAGAAAATGAGAAGGGAGAAGTTGTAAAGAGAGAAATGGATATGAACAGAAATTATGGGTAAATATATCTTTTTAAAAAAATTATTTTCTTTCTCTCCACTTTTTTATTTAACCAAATGAGCGAAGAAAAAATTCAACTTTTCTTTCTCTTTTACTTCTCTCATATTGCTTTCAATTAAAAAACTTTAATAATTTATTTATTTTTTACGCATTCTCTCTTCTCCCCTATTTTTTTTTTCCTTCTCTACTTCTCTCTCATTACCCAAATAAAGGATTAGTCCCTTAATTTTTAGAATAAGCAAATCGTAGGCAGGACTAAATTAATTCATCTAAACATGCCCTAAACAGGACTGTTGTGTGTAATAATAAACTAAGCTAATGTCCAGTCATTTTAGACACCCAAAAATATAATAATAAGCTAATGTCAAGTCATTGCGAATTTGCAATTATTCCAAAATATTTTTAGAAACCGAGACGTAACAAAAGTCACGCACAGCTGGTACCAGCGGTTCGCGAGAGAATCATAGGAGCATTGAGAATGATAGCAATAGGGTTGGCCATTGGAACGCATGAAAGGCCAATTTAATGCATCTTGCCTACCACTCATAATACTACCGCATAAGACACGCCTGCAACGTCGTCTTTCCCTTTTCTTTGGAACTCATGGGGGTATATTCTTGCATATGTATTTTTTTTTTAATTTAGAATTAACCTCTTGAAGTATTAAGTATTGAGATTAAGAGATAGATATCTTTCAACATATATTTAGGTTTAATCTTTCTAAGCATTTTTTATTTTTTATTCTTAGTCTTTAAACAATGATTTTTCTTGGCTTATTTGTGTCTGTATTTTTTATTTTATTAACAACTTTAGTGTTTTTTTTAATCAAGTAACAATATTAATTAATTTTGTAAAACAATTAATTAATAATATAACACACATTGGTAATCTAATCCAATGAATCTATGAAACAGTCATATATAATTTTTAATTTCTTATTTGTTTAGACTAATTGATGACATTAGTCTAATTATTAATGTCATTGTTATCTCATTTTTTACATTGTTATTGTTATCTGATAATAAAGATAGAAAGTCACATCAAAGAAAAAGTTTTGAAACTTTAATAAATTAATATTTAGATTAAAATTAAAAACAAAAATTCAAAAAGGGTTTAGAGATAAAAATAAATAAATTTTATTAATTAATTTAAAAGTCATATTTATTATAATTTTAATTGGTTGATTATATAATTTTTTTATGATCACACTATATAAAATTAAACTTAAAATAATGAAAACTATTATAAAAAAATATTATACATGAAGTAAAATAATTTTATATTATTATCTAATTAGAATTTATTATTTATGAGAATTTTATCAATTTTTATAAAATTATATTAAAATTTAATATATTAATATTAATTAATGATTAAATGATAATATAAATTTATTTTTCACCGAAAATGTGAATGTATTAGCTATAAACTGATTTAGTATAATTTTTTTAATTAGTATAATTTGACAAAAACTTACTTTTCATAAGATGATTTAGTGTAATATTGAAATAGAAAGGTTGGCAGAAAAAGGATAGAGGAGAGAATTTTTTTATCTTATCCTTAAACTAGAATAGTGACTAGTGAATAGATAGACAAGACCGGAAAGAGTAACGCAATTGCTAACGCACGATGAAAATGCGAATAAAATATCTTTCTCTCCCTCCTATTTGTAGAGATTATTGTTTGATTTTTTTTAACACCAAAATAGTACATTTAAATCATAAGGGGGCATTCCGAGAAATGAAAGAGGTTATTGATCGATTATTATTGATTACTTGTTATTATCATTATTAATATTATATCACTCTCTATGAAATACTATTTTATTTTTGTTTCAAGAGATAAATCTATGAAATATTATGTACTTACATTTTTTTTATTAATCTTAGTTTCTGGAGTTGATTTTAAGTATTTTAAAATATATTTTTAATGACATTCTAATATAATACATATATCTAATTATTCAAACTTATTTTGATACACTTATATTAATAAATTTTTATAAAATTATGGACTAAAAATAATATGATTGAGTCAAACTTAAGGGATTATAAAACTATCTAAATTATTTTGTGTGTAATTTTTTTTTTCATATACTTTAATTTCTATTTTTTATTTTTATTTTATAAATAGCAGTTTCATCTTCTCATTCTTTTCCAAAACTAAAAAACTATTTAATATTTATCCGTCTGCCAAGAACAGCAGCAGAACATATTAAACAAAAAAAGCAATATAAAATGCATCAAAGATTCTTGTTTTGTATGCGACGCCTCGACCGCGATATTTTCCCGAGCCGTTCGCTTCAATGTCTCTCGTTTTCTCGACCTGTCTCTCTCTTTCTCTTCCATCTTTGTTGGGAATTTTCTCTTTCTTTTGTTTTTTTTTTTCAATTGTTTTTTCTTGCTTGGTTTACAAGTCTGTTTTATTTATTCCTAAATTTGATTCTAAGATTCCATATTCTTCTCTCTCTCTCTCTCTGCTTCCACAAAACGACATTTCCTTATATATCCCTTCTCCCTCTCACTATTCTTCTCGCTCTTCTTCTTAACGCCACCTTGGCTTCCATAAAATGTATTTTTTCACTGAGAAAATGCAGAGTTTGAAGATGGGATTCCCTGACTACATCCAAACATTAGAAGAAGAACGCCGTAAGATTCAGGTGTTCTCCAAAGAGCTTCCTCTTTCCTTGGAACTGGTTACTCAAGGTAACCCAATTACCAAACCATTCATACCCTTTTGTTGTTTGGCATGAGGATCATAAAGTTTCCTCCTTTCTTTTCTGGGTTTGTTTTCGTTTCTGGGGTTTGTTGTTGATTTTTTTTGTTTTTTTGTCAGCCATTGAAACTTGCAAGCAGCAATTGTCTGGAACTACGAGTGAGTATAATTTGAATGGCCACTCGGAGTGTTCGGAGCAGACAACGTCAACGGAAGGGCCTGTTTTGGAGGAGTTTATTCCAATCAAGAAAAGGGCATCATCATCATCCCCTTGTTGTGATGAAGATGATGAGCAACATTCTCACAAGCAAAGGGTTTCAAAGGAAAATAATAACAGTGATAAGAGGAAATCAGACTGGCTTAGATCTGTTCAGTTGTGGAATCCAGATCCCCCAGCTGAGGAGGTAAGGAAATCAAAAGCTTAATTGTCAATTTGTCATTGTTTGAGTGAGTTTTTGTGCTTTGTCAATCAAAAGCTTAATTGAGTGAGTTTTGTGCTTTGTGTTGAAGAGATGAGTTGAATTGACTTGTTTATGTGTGTCTAAATTCTATTTTCCCGTGGAAAATTGTTCAGGATGTGAGTAAGATAGTGTGTGGGGTGGAACTGAAGAGAAGTGGAAGTGGTGGTGGTGCTTTCCAGCCACTCCACAAGGAAGAAAAAAGTTCAAAGCCAAGTGAATCATTGAGTAAAACACCCTCTTCAACCCCGGTAGTTGCGACGAGTTCTAGCGCTGTAGAACCCGCAGAAGAAAAATCTCTGAATGAGGGACAGAGAAAGCTTCGCAGGTGCTGGTCACAGGACTTGCATAAGCGCTTCTTGCATGCCCTTCAGCAGCTTGGGGGTGCAGATTGTGAGTATCTCAATATATAGTATGTTCTTTTTTTGGTAATGATGAATATATAGTATGTCCTGATTGTTGTGTTTGAGATGTTACTATAATTGCTTATTGATAATTTTGGCTGTTTCTACAGCTGCCACACCAAAGCAAATCAGAGAGCTGATGAATGTTGATGGCCTCACAAATGATGAAGTCAAAAGCCATTTGCAGGTATGTTAGTTATATAAGACGATTTATATATCCCAATTTCCCATCGTTTGGCTATCAAATTTGGCTTAACTAGTAAAATCATAATTGGAGTCTTAGCTATTGGTCTCTCCTGTTCTTTCCATCGTTAACTGTTTTTCTTGTTTCTTAATACCCTCCCCTCCAATCTTAAATAGTGATAAGTTTTTGTTGTGGAATTTACAGAGTTACAGTAACTTAATATATTCTTGGGTTCCAACTGTTCCATATTCTGAATCCATAGTCTAAAATTATCTTTTGGGGTTTTGGACAGAAATACCGTTTGCACACTAGAAGGCCAATTCCCATGGTTCACAACAGTTCCGATCCACAAGCAGCACCTTTTGTCCTTGTAGGGAACATTTTTGTCCAATCACCAGAATATGCAGCTGTAGCTACCTCAACAGCATCAAGAGAAGTGGCCACAGTTGCAGCACCTGCTAGAATTTATGCACCAGTGGCCACACATCCTACACCTGTTTCACACCCACCAGATGATTCAATTAAGAAGCCACAGTTTAAGAAAGTAAAGCTGTTTGAGCTTTCAAATTCAGATGATAGGGCTAATCACAGTGAAGGAGCTGTTCATTCAAATTCCCCTACCTCATCCTCCTCCACACATACCTCTACTTCCCCTGGCTACTGAGTTTTAAGATGTTGCACAAGTTTTGTGACCAAAATTGCTGTAGAAAGTCCTCTGATATTTTTCTTCTGACTTTTTTTTTTGTACCAAAATGTTCTTTACTCCTGTTATCTGGGATTTAAATCATAGAGGTTACACAGAAAGTGACAGTTTTGATGTTAAATAAAGTCCCACCCTCGATGCTAGCTGGTTACCATGTTATCTCCTTGGCACAGAAGGTGAACTGAAATTTCAAAATTTAAATTTGGAAGCATGTTCAATGTTTTAATTGGTCCAGCTTCTCAAGATTGTGACAAATTAAAAGTTACTATTCTGACTTAGTCATATTCCTTACACATTGAGCAAACTATTAATTACACCACTATTTGTTGTGAATTAAAAGTGGTCCACCTAAGCACCTACATTGTGTTGGCTGTTTGGTTGGAGTGAGAATTAATGGATGATATGATAGTTGTAGCATGATGACTATGAAGGAGGATCTAAGAATATCCAATGGAAGATGCAACGAACGCAACCTACATAGGAAAAAAGAAGATGCAGACATGTGTCAGGTTTGAAAATGCCAATTTCAGCAACTGTGAATTACCATAGTATTTCTGAAGACCTTCCTTAGAACTGTCAGTTATGAAACTAATAAGATTATGACCAAGTGACTGTTGTGGATTATTAAAGATTACAGCAAAGGTTAGGTTTTGCTGGAGGGTCCTCATTAATTTTTTTTCGCCCTTGTCTCTCCTTTTGGTTGAGTGGCCCCAAATGAGCTTGCAAGTTGCACAAGAGATTGCCAAATAAATACAAGCAGTCAAAATTTGCATACATATTTAAGTCATTTGCACTGCAGGATTCTGCCTTGGAATCTTCTAAATTTGATTCCTCATCAAACTACCATTTTAGTCTTTACATGGCAAAATATGACTATTGTAGTAATTGATTTCTTATATTGTTTTCATTATTTTTAAATTTCCACTTAAAATTTCTGAAATGAAGCTAATCTGTTAACTGTTTGTCGGGGCCACAAGCCTAATAGAAACAAGGAAAATGACTTAAACAAGACAATCATCCACTAAATTAACGAGGTAGCAGCAGCGCCATTTCCTAGAATGGCAGCGATGCATGGAGGATGATATGGACCAGAACCACTTTGTATGCTCTCCTTAAGCAAACTGGTACTTTGTATGAAACATGTAATGTAAAATCATTCGTAAATAAAACTATTTATATTTTTTCATCTAACAGCATAAGTTACATAAATACACATAAATAATTTTATAAAATTACAACTCTAATAGCATTTTCAATGGATGTAATTTAAACAACTCATTTTGAATTCTTTATTTTATATTAATTGGTTAAGCAACTCATATTTTACTTTAATTGTATAATTTTAAGTAACTTTTAAATTACCTCCTTAAATGACAAGAAAATATTTTTTCTCATAAATAACCATTATTTATATAAGTAATCATGACTTAATTTTAAGCAATCCAGTATGACACGTAAATCGCATCTCATAATAAAAAGAATTAAGTAATACAATTTAAAAATAATGAGCCTTAAAGATGTTTTAACATGTTATGTATGATGAAAATTAAAGACAAGATATTTATCATTTTTAATTTAATTTTCATTTAATCTTACCCTACAATTTATAATCTACTATTGGTATAAAAGTTATTGATTTTTTATGATAGATTACCAAACTATATTTTAAACAATGCAAACGTGCAGTGCAAATCCACTCTAGATGAACAACTTAAGTCACATCAAATCTCTTTAGGAAATGTTTGTTTTCTTCCTCAGATTGAGATTTATTACCTGTCTAAAGTGACTGACATTCTCCAATATGAACAGATAAAAGTTGTATTTGGTGCATTGTATGAGGGTACTTAACAGTAAGTAATAGATAGCATCTGGTCTTACATTATTAGGTATGCTAAACAAAACCTTGGTTATTTTTTCTTTTGTTATCTTTTTTAAGAATTAGCTGGGTAAACTACTTCTATTTGAATCTGGAGCTCCATTGCTCATTACTAGAATCTTTTACAAGATTACTTGCCCCTGAATAGTCAATAATATTCTTTTACCCTGCCCTCCTCTTTTTTTTTTTTCTTTTTTTTTTCCAATCTCAGCACCCTTTGCATTGCCTCTTTAATCACCCTACATACATTACTTTATGCAAAATGACCTTAAAAGCACAACAAGTGTACATGCACAATCACAAGCACACAAAAAGTCAAAGCTTTCAATCATCCAACCTTTCTAATTATATTGCGAGTTAGGTGTGGATACTCAATAATATTCCCTCCGATCACATGGATAAAATTAATCAATCTCTATTAGTTAGATTAATCAATTAATTAAAGTTAATTTCCAGTATTTATAATATATATATATATATATATATATATATATATATATATATATTTTGAAAGTAACGTACCATATAATCAAAAGTAATCAGATTAACCTTGAAGTGAGTTTTATCTCTTCCAATAAAGTTATAAAGCCTTCTTCATAATTAGGGTTAAAAAATTAAATATTTGTTACCATGTTTAAGGAATCCAATAATCTATCAAATACTAACTGTGTTGGATGTGTTGGATCTTGTTGGTTCCAATATACTCAATTTATCTCTAATTATAAGATTTTTTTTAGAAATTTGCTTGTCTCTTTTTATAAGATTTTTTTTTCTAATTTCTAAGTGTATTAATTAATTTTTTCCTATATACTCTTAGTTAATTATTTTCTTTCCAAATATTAATTAGATATAATTAAGTAGATAGACAGATAAAAAAAAGATAATTTTGGAATAATAATATAAAAAATTGATATATTTAATATGATTAATTATTTTTTTTAAGGAGCGTGAATTAGTTGAACAAATTTTATAATTAGAGAAAAAAGTATATATAGGAATTTACTAACATAAATCTACTTAAAAATTAAGAGTTCTATGTTACCGTCCAACACTTTTTTCTTTTTACAAAAACATCATTTTTTTTTCTTTATTTAAACCAGTATAAATAAAAGGGGTAACTATGTAATTCTGTTTTTTTAAAATAAAATTAATACAAAATCTTTACTTTCTCTCTCACACGAACTGTTATTCTTGAGAACCCAAATTCCCCTATTCCAAGCATCTTTTTTCCGAAGAAAAAGTAAGAAAAACTGGCAATTGAGCAACTGTCTGAAACTAATCTAAATGTTGCACTGCAGTATTTGATGTTGTTATTATTTGCATGGCGGTGATCTGGGTGCCATATATATATATATATATATATAAATGGAAAGTTTAATTTGAGAATTCAATATTCATGTACCAACTAGACTCAATTATATATTAATTATGCATTTGCCCTTATTAGCAGTGAGTCACCAAGTATCATAATGTATTGCTTAATTACGCTTGCGCATATACATAGCTTCATCTACGTAGCGAAGGAGAAAACAACTCACATATATATATATATATATATATGGATTGTCGTCAAAGTCACCTATGGGCAATATATATGGTCCCCATCAGGAATATTCGAGGATAATGAGAGGAATATTATTTTAAATATCAATATCTAATGAATGCATGTCATAGTATATTTTCCTTTGTTACTTTATATTATCTTCTTTTAGGTAACGGTCACAAATCAAACATATTCCGATCTCTCCAACCTAGGCACCCTTCTAGTTCTGCCATCATTCAGAAATTTAACCTAGCAGTGGTATTAATTTGGTGTATATAAGAGTGGTATCTAGCTTTCTAGCTAGCGGACATATATATGCGTGGACGCATGGTGTGTAAATTTCATTAGTGAAGGAAATTCCTTATTCGAATTCCTTGTGATACATTTCTATACTAATCTTTGTGGTAATTTCAAAGCAGTAAAGTCATAACTAATGAAGTATATTCCAATACAATAAAATGTAAAATGCATGTAATCTATATGTAGAAATTAAAGTGTATTTTTTTCATATGAAGACTAAGAAAATAGTATTAGACATATAGACTAAATTTGTAATTTAACCTATTTTTAATTAATTAATTAAAGTGTTGGATTAACACAAAATTGACAGGTTTTTTCTCTAGATATATTCAGATCGTATACGAGATCTCAATCATTTATAGTGGGTGAAGACGTGAAGGACTTGTTTTTTGATGACTGATTGAACCACGTGTTGGCCTAAAAAATATTAATTGTGTTTGATAAGTCGATGGTATTATAATTTTAGTTATTGTTGATTGTATGACTTGGATCATTAGAACATGGACTTGAACCAATGGAGATTTTCTTTTTCGGGGAAGAGTACAGTTGTAAAGAGTCAAGCTAAATCTGTCCCTTGAGTGGATCTAAGGTCAAGTGACCCTTAATGTTCTCTTAAAATTAGGAAAAACAACGTATAGACAAAGGGTACGGTACGTGTATTAAGCTTCCCCTTCATAATTATGATAAGGAATATTCTTGTAACCTTAACATAAAAGCAAAGGCAAACCAAAACTTTCTTAGGTTTCTCCAAGTCGATCGAGACACCTACGATAATTCTACGTTTTAACGTGAATTTCACAAGAATAATGCACACTTTAATTTTGTCTCTTTCTCAAACTTTAATTTTTTTTGCTTCTTAAGTTGCGTTTCCTAATCACTATTTTATATACATTTTACACTTTTTTTTCATTTATATGAGATACACTGAAAAGGTAATTTCAATTCAGATCTTATATTAATTCACATTTTAGTTAATCTATTCCTATATTATAAATTATAATATATATAATTTAATGAATGCCTCAAATTGTTCTCTGTCTGCATTATTTCACACATTACCAGCACTCGCTACAAAATTTCTCTGATGATATCAAATTGTTCTCCTTTTGTCTTTATGTACCACCTATTGATTTCAATCTATCATCTTTTATTAATTTTATATAATAGTTTAAATTATTTATTATAAATCCAGAATACAATTTATATATTCAAATTTATTTATTTATTATAAATTTTAATTATAATATAATTTAGAACATCTACAATATAATGCATGATTGTTTAAATAAGTTATTTATCTTAAATTTATATGATCTATATCGTTACATTTAAGAACTTTACACAAAAGTTTATTCTAACGTTAAATTGTTAAGAGTAAGTACTTGAGTCACATTAAATTTTGTGACTTAAAAAATGATTTCTTTATTGATACAAATCAATCATTATCTAAGAGCATCTTTAATAAGAATTTTTTAAATAAGTTTCTTAACTTATTTTTTTAGTCACAACGTCATGCTATTATAAATAATTTATACACAATTTTATTTCAATTGTAAGAAACTCTTAGAAACTTCAAAAAATTTACTTTTATATTTTTTTTCACTAAATAATAGTTTGATTATAATATTGTTATATGTCAGATAAATATTTTTTTATTGTTAAGAAATAATTTCTTTTGCAAAAGATACAAATCTTATTTTTAAAAAACTCTCTCTGTCACATAGATTTGTTCCCATGGAAAAGAAACACTAAAAACAAGTTTCTTCACTTAAGAAACCTTCATTGGAGATGCTCTAAGCAATTCATTTAAGCAAAACACTACTAAGAGCATTTCTAATGGGTGTAATTAAAGCATCCCTTTTGAGTTCTTTACTTATTGGTCTGCACAATATCACATCATTGTTGAACAACTCACACATATTTTAGTTTAATGATATAATTTTAAGCAACCCTTAAATGACTCCTTTTAAATGAACCTTAAATAAAATGATTTTTTTTTTATACTTATAGCAATTCTTGCTTATAGAAGCAACCAAAGCTTAATTTTAAGCAACCCAACATGACACGTAGATCATATCTAATGAACAACAATATCTAAATATAAACAACTGATTAAGCAACTAACGTAAGCATCCAAGTTGAAAATATTCTTATATATTAAAAATATTTATTTATTATAAATTTTCATTACATAAAAATAAGCGTTTATCTTATGAAATACTCATACTAAAATAATATTTATAATTAATACCAAATCAATCTAATAATATGGGTGTCAGCAGGTCAATTTGGTTAAACTCATGACTCAACCCAATCAAATTTGAATGGGTTAGTTTAGGTTGATTTTCTAAGAAAAAAATGAAACCCAACCCAAACCAACCTGTTTGTAAACAGTTTGGGTTGGGTTGGGTCAACGGGTTAAAACATTTAATTTTCTATGTTTTTTTTTTAAAACGTAATATTTTTTATAAATTAAATTTTTTATTAAATGAATTAGACACAATTGCTTCTTGTTGGATTTTTTATCAAAAAAAAATTTGTGATGTTGCCGCACTCGACTTGATCTATTTCACTGACTTGACTCCGATCTATCTATCTATTCATGGGAGATGAGAAATTAAACATACCATATTCGAGATAAGGAGTTTCAATAAGCATAGTAAGGATGAGTTTCAAATATTTTTTTCTATCAAAACCAATGGGATATTACGAGGTCTACTTATTGTAAATAGATTCGAAATATTTTTAGAAGTCCATTTGAAGTGACTTTAATCAATAAAATTATTCGCTTTGATCTTGAAGGTTAAAGATGTGTTGATGTTTACTCAATCCAGGTCGATAAGTCTATGTAATCAATATATAATAGTATTTAATTTTTTAAAATTTAAAATTATATATGTTATATATTACACATATTGATAATAATAATAATAATAATTTAATACAAATCAATGGGTCAACACGTTCAGATGTTAAAACCTGTGACCCTACCAAAAATTCAACAAATTTGATTAGTTCGATTTGGGTTTGAACCAAACACAAAAATTATTCAACACAAATGATTTGAATTGGATTGGGTCAATTCGAGTTCGTAGGTGACCAACACCCGCTTACACTCCTAATAAAAAAGTCATGGGAAACATAATTAAAAAATATTCTCAAGAAACACTATTTTTTAGGAATGCTATTTTTTTTTTTAAATAAAGTGAACATTGAAAATAAATATTCCCAACTTTAAATTTCTAATAGCTAAAAAATTTTCCTATTTCAAGCACCCCCTAAGAGCATCCGTTAAAAAATATCAAAATATTTTTTTTTGTTGGAATTCATATTTGGAGTATATTGAAAATCATATAGATATACATTAATGATATTTTTTAATAAAAAATTGACTTAAATACTTTGTTCGTCTATGTAATTTAGTATTTTTTTTTATTTTCATCTTTGCAATTTTTTATTTTTGTTTTAGTCCTTATAAAATATATTTGTTTTGTTTTTCATTCTTAAGTTATTTTTTTCACTGTTTAGAGGATTTGTTTACTGTTTAAAACACTATCTAAAGTATTTTAAGGACACAAAATTAAATAAACATATTTTGTAAGAACTAAAATGAAAAAAAATATAAAGACAAAAATTAAAAAAAATATTGAAATTGGCTTATGTGCGGTCTCTTTTCAAGTTGTCCCTTCAAAATGATTTCGTTTTAAAAAAAATATTAACACAACTCTTAGAACGACTCATTTTAAAGGAACAGCATGGGAACAACTTGAAAAGAAATAACAGAGGAATCAAATCCGAACATATTTAAGCCTAAAATGTTTCTATTTTAAATTTCCTAACCAGTGTGGACACTAGTTTACATTTATCTTAATTTTTTGTCATCATAATATGTTAAAGTATTTAGTCAATCCTATTCTAACTTGGTCATTAATTACAACATATATAATCAAGTCAACGCCAGTTTAAGTTAAATCCATCCCATACTTATTTCACAAAGCGCACTAATAAGTAATAAATATAGTAAACTGTGTTTTAAAAATAAGGATGCACGATAATTAATTGTGTGGCAAAAACATAACAAGAAAGTAGAGGGAAAGAAATTGATATGGTTCTGAGTTTTATATGGTCAATTAATTTGATCGCGTCTAAGTGTTTTTTTTTCTAACTCAAGTTGATTCTCATCTGGTATTGGACCTTATTAAGGTCAGAATATGGACTTCGTTGAACGGTAAAGTTGAACATAACATCTTTTTTTGAATTGTGCTAAATGCATTGGTCTCTTGCATGTATATGATCAAATAATAAAACAAATAATCACTTTCAAACAAAGGGAACACGAAGTAACGTTTGGTCATCCAGCTAAAAGAATACAATGAATTGATTCAGATAACAGCCTAGTCTTATAACATTATATGAGTACTTTGTCAAGCTCAGAAAAGGTGCATGTAATTCTTTAGAACAGGAGGGGGGGTCATTTATTTTTTGCAGAATTAATGTTTAGTTGGAAAAGGTTTATTAAACCCCTCGTACACTCTCGATAAAAATAAATAAATTATAGGTCAGTACAATACAAGAGCTTGATTAAGTTGACTGGATTATCTTTGACCTCTCATTAATCTGATAGTGCGATGATCACATGATAAATAGATAGAGCATTACTATGTGCCATTTTTTACAAAGATATAACAAAAGAGAAATTAAAGAAGGCACAAACATGAGAAAAAGCTGCCATTGGTCATCATTGAATTAATCTAAATCGAAGAATTAAGTTCTAGTTTCACTGTCACAGTTGACGTAGACATAGCAAAGTAAATAGGGTAAATCCTAAAGTCTGCATGCAATGTAACATAAAAATCTTGACAAAGGAAATAAAGTATTAGTTTATATTTTCTTTGATTAATTTCACAGGCAAGATTCAATCCCCTTCGACACCAACTCCAAATGCATATGTTAATTGTTCAGTTTGCTGCATGGTCACAACGACCAAATTATACCTCACTGATAGAGTGGTTGAGAGGTACCACCTTTAAGCATTAACCTTGTACTGAATGTTTAAAATGAAGAAAAAGAAATCCACTCATGAAATGAAAGAGTTGAATTTCTAAACTAATAAAATTGAAAAAAAAAAAAAAAACAAATTCTCAAGATCAGTACTATACTTTTCTGCCGGCAGGAAAAAAAAATCTATACTTACCGTGCTTGCATTACTTATTCAATAATTCTATTATTAATTCACATGGATCGTAGAATGAAAATTGTATAAATATAAAAAAATATTCAAATATATTAATTTCTAAATTAGTGTATAAATATTTGTATTACACAAGAATGAAAATTATATAAAAAATATATTTAAACTAAATGAGTAAATGTTTTCTTCGCACTAAAAGAAAACTTTGCATAAAACTATATTAATATTTATATTATACTAATAAATATTTAAATCATTGAAGGGTAAATTTTTACATGAAGCTTTTTTTATTGAGCCTTCTCAACTATAAGCATGCCTAGAACACATTTTTTGACTCCTTGGTTTAATAATAACCATAACAAAATCAATTTAAGAAATTACATAATTGAATTTAGTTTTGCCTTTCAGCTTAAGTCATCTTTTTTCTGGTTTTGATTTATATATCTCTTTCTTTTGGGGTTTTGCATCTTACTCCAGTGGGATTAACGTCTACTTGGACTGTTAGCCTATTATTGCTTATAGGCCTTCCCTTTGGTCCAATAAGTATATGGAGGTAGTACTGGGTTTTGGGATGAAAAAAAAAGAGGGCCTTAAATTATAAGGACATTGCTATTGTCATTATCAGAATTGTTATTGACACAGTCAAGCCTTATCCAATAACCATTTTACCCTTTTAAGTATTCCTACACCCCCAACCCTTCTCCCTCCCTCTCTCACTTCTCCATCATAACATCCCCACCATTTCCTTTCCTCTCTCACACTATTTTCTTTCACTTCATTTTTAATTCTAATCAAATTAAATTATGATACAAATTAATATCATTAATTGATTTAATTACTATTAATAAAGATAATTAATTCAATTAAGTTTATAATTGGTAACTTCTATCCAATTAATTCAATTTAATTAAAAAAGATACCGATTAATATTAAAAATTATCAATTATATGGCAATTAATTTGATTTCTTTTAAAAAAGGTAACTTCAATTTAAAATTAATTAAAAACTTTAGTTAAAAATACACAATGAAATCATGTTTTTATTATGTAAAAGGGGTGTAAAAAAAATACACAACAAAAGTATGATTCTATTGATAAAATATACACCATAATCATGTTTCCATTGTGTATTTTTTTTTAACACTCATTTCATACAATATAAATATGATTTCATTATGTTGTTTGGGACCAACAAAAATACAATAACGGAATCATGATTTCGTTATATTATTTTGAGTGAAAAAATTATACAATGAAATCATAATTTTATTACTTATATGGGATGAAAAAAATTATACAACAAAATCATATTTTCATTATAGTTTATTTTTTCATGCCGTGTAGGTAAGGAAACTATGATTTTGTTTTTGTTGTGCTACGTAATAATGCCATGGCCATTTTGATTTGTTTTTGGGCTTTCATGTTTCATAAGAAGAAAAAAAAGGAAGTCTACTCGGTTGCTTCCACTCGGTCCAACTTGAATGGCACAAGCAGGGGTGTTACTTGTAAGTAAATTAAATTCAATCATTCGTGAATTGTTTAAATTTGACTAGTTAAATATTATATTAATTCAAGCTCAGTTATTTCACTAAACAAGTAAGTTTAAATTAGCAGAGTGAAAAAAAGGGAACGACGAAGATGAATTTGAAGCAAAATAATTAAAAAAAATTATCGATGTTTTGCGATATAAATCTGATCAAAGAGAGAAGTATCTGTTTAATTTTTCCCGGAAAAATTAGAAAGGAACACCAACAAAAGAAAATAGGAAAAAAAAAAAGAAGCAACAAGAAATTTCTCATTGGGTAGTATGGCACTATGGCTGATGGTATAATGTGGCTGATAATTAAGAAGCCAAGAAGATTCAGCATCAACTGGTTCATCAATTGGGTAATGATTAACAATTCACATTAGCAACTTTAGTTTTCCTTTGAGATGCATCAAATGAATCATTCTAAAGGAGAATACTAAACTCAGACGATCTCTGAGCTGTTTCCAGCATTGACCCTCAGTTTATGTGTCTTTCAGGCTGCAATATACATAGGAGTGTGCATTATGTTGGCTTCTACTATTGGTGGCTTGAGGAATATTATTGCTGATGCATCCAGTTATAGTTTCTACACCTAAACTATATGATGCTATTGCAATATGGCAAATATAATCAATCCAGTAAATCAAGCTGGATTAGATTATCTAATTTAATTAGGTCTTTGTTACTTTGAGCAGCTGTAGGCCTTTTTTCACAATGTTCTTTCTCTCGTTTTTTTTTTAATGGTAAAACGATGTCATGTCAGCAATGTGGAGATGTTGAAAAAAGTCGCAGATCTTCCATTTTTACTTGATTGCTTTTCTTCTCAAAATAGCTAAACTGCCATTGAGATTCTCGTGCTAGTGATTTTATGTAACCTTTCAAGCTGACGAATATCTTGTATAATGTAACTCCTGTTCACATTTGCAAAGGGGAAAAGGCAATTTGCTATTATTGTAAAACAAGCTTCTTTTTTTTTTTTTTTTCGTAATCACTAGTACTTGAATTAATTATATTTAAGAGTAATTAATCACATATAAAATAAAATTAATTATAGTTACATACAAAATTAATCATAATTGTTAGATCAACCATGGTGTATATTTTGAGATGGATGCATATGAGTATTCGAAAAATAAGTGAAGAACTAATTATTGACACAAATAGTGCTACTTTAAATTTCGACTAACTCTTAATGTATTTTGCCAAAGAAGATATTGGTTCCTGTGGGACCATTTGGTACCAAATATCATCTTCTTTTTGTAAAAATAAAAAATAAAAAATAAAAAATAAGCGGAGAACTGGGAGTTAATATGATGTATGTGATGACTGAGATTAAAATGCGATCTGAGAGTGAAGTTGAATTCAAAGAAAAAATGGCGTCGATAACTGGACCACAGATTCTACTGCACTCTGGTTCTCCATGGTTGAAACAGACGATGAAACCCTCGTCATCACCCTTTCTCCTCTTCCCAAAACACACTCCTCGTCGCACCTTCTGCTCCATCAATTCCAATTCCAAGGGTTCGAGTTCCATCGTTCCCGACCTCCTCCATTACCTGAACCACTCCTGGACCCAATTCCACGCCACAGCCGAAGCTAAACGACAATTACTCGCCGCCGGTTTCCACATGCTCGACGAGAACCACGACTGGCACCTCAAGCCCGGCGGACGCTACTTCTTCACCCGCAACATGTCCTGTTTGGTTGCTTTCGCCATCGGAGATAAGTCAGTTCACTTCTTTCTTCGCCTTCTCTCTTCTTTGTTCCGTTACGGTTTTGTTTGACGGGGTCGTTTTTGCCTAGGTACAATGTGGGCGACGGCTTTCACGTGATAGCGGCGCACACCGACAGCCCCTGCCTCAAACTGAAGCCCAAAACGGCGTCCTGCAAGTGTAACTACTCCATGGTGAATGTCCAGACTTATGGAGCTGGCTTGTGGTACACTTGGTTTGATAGGGATTTGAGTGTTGCTGGCAGAGTCATTCTCCGAAGTAGCCATAATTCTTATGTGCATAAGCTTGTCAAAATCAATAGACCCATTTTGCGCATTCCCACACTCGCCATTCATCTTGACCGGTATATATATTATATAGACTTTATGTCATTCATCATTCATCATTCATCACACACACCATATGATTGTTAATTTCATCACGCGCTTTGTAGACTTGTTAGAATAACAAATGTAAGGTCATATGCTTGATATTTCCGGTTTTAAAGTCAACAATGTAGTTGTTGTGGTTTTCTTCAATATTTGTTCTAATTCGGATGCTGGTATATTGTTGTCCAGATTGAAGCAACCTTGTTAAAATTCAAGCAATTCAATTTTTGTTGGCTATTGTGTTGTAATATCAGAACAGTGTTACTACTTACTAGTAACTTAGGAATTTGTCTGGTTTCCATATTTGGCCCCAATATTGTTTCTTCCATTACTTCTTTGTCATATACCGGTGTTCTGCCACAGAAACATGCAAGCTACCAGCAGATTCTATCTCCCTCTCTTATTTGTTTTATTGTTTAGCACAGTGAACCAGGATGGGTTTAAACCAAATCTAGAGACTCATCTTCATCCTTTACTCTCAATGAAGCCTGAGGACACTTCTTTGGAATCCAACTCCAAGGAGAAGAATAGTGCATTGTCATCCAAAGCTCATCATCATCGGCTGCTTATGCAGGTAGCTGTGTTGTCTATCCTTCATTCAAGTTCAATGTGAAGAATTGTCATAGGTTTGAACATATTGTGACTGTCAGAGGACAGTAAACCATGAATATCCTATGGAAAGATATTGATTTCAATTCCAAAAACAAAGAAGAAACACACCTGGCAATATTGATTCAATTGATGCTGACCATCATATAAGAAACATTTGTACCTTTCAGATTACCATTCTTCTATAGTTGTAGTAGTACTTTATTAGTCTCAGAAAATTGTATGCAACTTAATTTTTATATATTCTTTTATTCTTCAGTTCATTACAAAGCAATATGCCAATGAATTGGTTGCATTAGATGTTTGGCATGTCAATATGTGGGAAGATGGGGAATGAAGATTTTCAGTCCAAGAAAGGGATGATTACATTGAGGGCAAGCAAGATTTTTTATTGCTTTCATATATTAGTTCTTAAATAAATCATGTGAGAAGGATTTAATTGAATTAATTAGAGTAGCTGATAAATTATGCGAAAATGATACTAACACCATAATTACTAGTGACTTAACATGAATTCACATTGGGTCAAACTAGAATGATGTCTAGGTGTTTTAGCAATTGATAAGGGTAAAATGTAATACTGTTATTCTGAGAATGAAATAGTTTAATATTTTTTCCATCATGATTTTAAATTATCTGTGGTTTTAGTTACAGAATTACCTATCTTTGCTTACTATTCTTTATAATAGCCCTTGTATTAATTCGCAGGTACTGTCAGATGAGTTAAACTGTGATATTGATGACATAGTGAATATTGAACTGAATGTTTGTGATACTCAACCTAGCTGCCTTGGAGGTGGAAACAATGAATTTATTTTTTCTGGAAGATTAGATAATCTGGCCTCAAGTTATTGTGCATTAAGGGCACTTATTGACTCATGTCAATCTCCTGGTGACTTAGCAAGTGAAAGTGCAATTCGAATGGTTGCTTTATTTGACAATGAAGAGGTATTTCTTTATCTTGCTTAATTTGTGTGCTTAATGTTTTATTTATAGATGTCAGATTTTGTTCCATTTTTGCTTGCCAACAAATAATTATGTGTTTGTAATAATTTCATTTAATAATATTAAATTCAAATTGCTCATGCACCTGTAGAACACCCCCCCCCCCCCCCCCCCCCCCCCCAAAGAAAAAGAAAAAGAAAAAAAGAACCCAAGATGAGAAAGTTCCTTCATTTGAAAGCTGTAAAGCCATTTAGATAAAATAGGATTTTCCCTGTTACAATGCATATTTGTTCATCACAGTATGATGGCATTTTACTGTTGATTTCTCAATGCTATGTCTAACTGCTGCTATTTAGGTGGGTTCAGGTTCTGTTCAAGGAGCTGGAGCACCCACCATGTTTCAGGCCATGAGACGTATAGTTGGTGACTTAGCAAATAACTATGTTAGTGAAGGCTCTTTTGAGCGCACTATTCGCCAATCATTTCTTGGTATATCATCCACTTATCACCCTTCTAAAGTAAATTTGAGGCAAATGATACCCAAGGGTTGATACCATCAGCTTGATTATAATATTGTGGATTGTTTGCAAACTTCAGTTGTCCATCATGTGTTATAGATCTACTAGAATACCCAATTACAATTGATTCTGGAAAAGTTTAGGGCTCAAAAATTATGGAAAGTTCAGAATTTGTAAATATAAAATAAGAATGGTGTAGTGTGGGACCCTCTCTTTTGGTTGCTAGATCTATTAGAATGCCAATTTGATTTTTGGATACAAACCAAATTTTTAATTAAATAAAAAAAGAGGGTAAAAGAGGTTATGCATGAATTCCTTGTAGTTTGGACTGGGAACTCGTCTCTGTAGGAGTCTGTGACTCTATGACAGCAACTACTGCTGTATTATGCGTATTTTATGTGATTTAGTAATACTATTCACTATTTATCAATTGGCTTTCTATCAGGGACCACTAAAGGATCTTTTGGATTCTATTCTTTACAGTGTCTGCTGATATGGCCCATGGAGTTCATCCAAATTTTATGGATAAGCATGAAGAACTCCACCGACCAGAGCTGCAGAAAGGATTGGTTATTAAGCACAATGCAAACCAGCGATATGCTACTAGTGGAATCACATCTTTTCTTTTTAAAGAAGTTGGAAAAATCCATAACCTTCCAACTCAGGTAGTTCTTCTTTATGGTTGCATTTGTTTATACACATGTATGTATATCTATTTATGAAGTATGAAGTGCGAATTATTTGATTGCAAGTTATTTGATTGACATGTCAAAAATATAAAATTCTCTTCAATAGCCACATCATATACTATGCTAATCTGTTAGCTTCTCCTTGATTTACATATTTTTCTTGATTTACTTTTCTCAACATCAGTTAAATTTCCTATAAACTATCTTAATTACTGGAGTTACTCTTTGAATTAATTCTTTGAGTTATTATTTGAATTGTTTAATTTATCTTAATTATTTAAGTTACTATATTTAATTTTTTTCCCATTCCAACCTAATTCCATAACCAAGAATAATAGAACAAGTATCAAAAGAAACAATCAAAGAGTATTTTTTGGCCTATCTTATCACCACGATGCAAGTCTTGACAATCTTTGCTCATTGTTGATTAGAATTAATTTTCAATATATTTGCTTAAAGGTTCACCTATTACACATATAAGAACCAATCATATATTTTATTATTGATATTTTACTAATTTATTTATATACATTATTCACAGACCATTGGAATTTGGAGGCAACTTACTAATGTTAGTATGTTACTAAAGTTAGTATACTTTTCTAGAGGCACCTCTTTCTCTTTATGAAAGGAATTTTTGAATTATATATTTATAGAGAAGACAGATAGTAAAGCTTGCATGAATTATCAAAAATGAAAATTAGTGTATAGATAAGAGTGTTATGTCTTCTTTTCTCTGATTTGTTGATTATTATAGTATATTACATAACTGAGGCATCTGAAAAATTAAATTTTGTCTACTCAAACTGAAGGAATTTGCGGTTAGAAATGACATGGGATGTGGATCAACCATAGGCCCAATACTTGCTTCTGGAGTTGGCATCCGAACAGTTGACTGTGGAATTGCTCAACTTTCAATGCACAGGTATAAAATGATGTTTGCATTAACACTTTGTTTAAAGAGAAATTAAAATAAAGCCTTGATACCAAAAAGGTTAACAAGATAGGGTTTGTTAGTATGTTTAAACTGAAGGGGGTAAAATCAATTTGTGATTAAGGCTTACATTTCTCGTTTAGAATCAGGTGCAAGCTGTTGGTATAAGGCCCCTATTGTCTTTTACTTATCACTACTAAGTGCAGTTATCATCCCGGTCAAATTCTTGCCTTCCTCCTATTGAAATTCTACTTTTGTAATAAATAAAGCAAAAAGTCTTGCTGGAGTGGAAAAGAAGCAAAACATGTTCTTATTTTCTTGTATTATTCATCTCTGACCCACTACAAGAATATAAAATGGTTGAGTCTGCTTTTACTTGGATTGCAGTATAAGGGAAATATGTGGGAAGGAAGATATAGACATTGCTTACAAGCATTTCAAAGCTTTCTATCAAAACTTTTCAAGCGTAGACAAGATGCTGACTGTGGATACCTGAGGAAGTGTTGATGGTAAAATCAGCACAATGTTTTTACGATGGCTTTGGATTCTCTGTTTCAATCTGAGAACAAAAGTTGATTTTTCTCCTTGAACAGTGAACACAAGCAGATGAACTTTCTTCCCTAGCTTTTAGATGGATTATGCCAGGAATTTGTTTTGCAAATATATCCGCCTTCCGATTCTTTCTATTTGCCCGAAGGGTACTTGTAAATACATTAAATTAAAACATGGATTTTCTTGTCAGAGGTTCTTAGATTGTTGGAGTACATGGTAAGAGTAGCACACCATGAAATCTGAATGCCTATTCTCATGTTTAACGTTAATTATCGGCACGTGCCACGATGCCAGGATGGATTAGAACTTGAAATAGATAATCAAGTATTGGGTGGTGGAATTATGGTGTGCTCATATATATTCGTATGCTTAGACTAAAATGGATAACAAATTATGACAAAGTCAACATTATGAAAAATAACTGAAACAAATGTCCTCTAATAAAACTGAAGCAAATGTAATATAAAATAATCTCCTTTTAATAGTCATTTTTACGTCACACTTAATTTTCAAATTTAAAATATTGTTAAACATATTTCATGTAACATGGCATTAAATTATTGACTACATCACAACTAAATCACTGCCGTGTCCTATGGATCATCACTCGGGAATACTCATCCTTTGTGTTTGAACGAGAAAAAAGTGAGAACAAAAAAAAATTAATTTGTTAATTGTTATGAATAATTTTTTTTTATTGTCCATATCTTTTATAATCGTTTTCTTATTTATATTTATTTTTTGTAACTTCTTCAATTATTTTGTATTCTTTATACATATAAATAGGTTACTTCTATTGAAAAAAATATACACAATTATCATTCATTTAATACGATATTAGCATAATTGTTTTTTCACATGTTATTAACAATTGGTATTGAAACCAGCAAGAAAAAAATCAATTGAAAAAAAAATTCTTTTAAATTCAAATTTTAAGGTTAGATTTTTTTCTCTCTCGTTAATTCCGTTATTCATACTGAGTTTGGTAGAATATTTTATGTTCTATTTATATAATTGTGAATTTGATCATTTAAGAGTCTTTAAAACTATCTAGAAGAAAATTTTAAAGAATATTTTTCTCACCCAAAGTAAAAATAAAAGAACAACTTTTTCACTCAAAGTGGAAAAATAATGTCAATAGTGATTGAAACTTATAAATTTTATTATAATTTGATTTTGCACAAGAAAAAATCATTCTTTTGAGTTCATATTTCAAGATAAGATTCTTTTCATCTCCCTGATTATATTATTTATAATTATGATGTATATAGTTATATTATTCACATAAATATAAAATTTATTTAAGGCATATTAATACTTTTAAATAAAAAAATCTAAAAATATTTTGTAAAAGGTCTTCAACACCTTATCAAATAAAGAAATTTGAAAACAAAATTCTTCCACTAGAAATGAGAAAACAATAAAAAAAAGAAAAAAGAAAATTTTTCAGCTTGAAGAATGAGAATAGAAAAAAGATTGATTTTTTTCATCAAAAGTGAAAAAAATAGTGCAACAGATGAAAAAGAAAGATTTTTCATTCTTGAACAACGAGAATATAAAAGATTGATTTTACCGCCTTCGATCCAATATATACTATGCTTCGACATGACATCTTGTAAAATGAAACATTAAAATAAACCAACTAAAGATACTTGCGAAAATTTAGTCTATTAATCCTTCCAAATTCTGCATCTCTCTCTTCTGCGGTTGGCATCGATCCGAATTCCAGCAGGCAATGCTGCCATGTACTCAAGGCTTGGAGGAGAGTTCTATGACTCCTGCTTACACTAACCCTGCAGGTTGTTGCAAATTTGCCGGCACCCCAAGGCGTTGAGCCAACCACATGCATTGCATTCCAAACTTCTGTTGTCCTTCGCCGTATACAAGCAACCGTCACTTCCTTTGTGATTTTAATTTACTTTTTTGGTTTGGGGGCTATAGTTTATTTGGGTATTGTTTCTAATCTAGTTTAACTTTTCTTATTGTTTCTAATCTAAGTTTAACCAGCATAAGCATCGCCTAGTTCATCCTTCACCACCCCTTTTTCTGCCTCTTCCCCTCTCTTACTCCTACCAATACCGGCCAACAGTTGTCTCATTTTATGCATTGCATAATGTTAACAAAAAGACGAGGATGTAAAATGAAGCAAATAACCGATTACTGTAAAAAAATTGATAATATATATGTAGAGAATAAGGAAATGCAGAAAAAGAAGTGTTAGAACTGAGTGAAATATACAAACTCAAATCTATAGTTAGTCATGTATTATACATGAGGTCAAGGATAATTCACCAGACCATATTGTAAAGTATAGCGATAGCGACTAGTGAGTAGAGCTTGGAAAATTCAGTTAAATCTCCAGATCAAAAGTTGCTGCAACCTCATGGCAAATGACGGACTGAGCTCTTTAACCGAAACCCCTTAAGTTTGTTGAGGGAGCTGTCGCTAGCCAAAACAAGAAAAACATAATATCAACGAACACATTCCTTTTTTATTTTTTTGGACAGCAAAACGAACACATTCCTTAAAAGGTCGTTTTAACAAATGCTCTATTTGCATTACATAATCATCTTGAAAAGCGTTACTGTAAAATTTGTTTTACACTATGGTTCACATGAAAAAGGGTAAGGCCTATGATTCCATTTTATTCATTTTCCCAGTTTTATAAAATGAAATTGATGAACAGGTTAAGCAAAGCATATTGTTGAAATTGTATGATTTTAGGCCTGTTTATAAAACCTAAAGCACTAACCCTTATTTATACTAATCATAATTCTAACTAATTAGAGAAATAAATGCATGGCAGAGGCTCAGATGGAAAAAGAGGCAGACAGAATGCAGAGTACAAGCAAAAGAGGGTCACACTAGCATGAAGGAATACAGCTAAACAAGAGAAAATGCCTTAAGATGCTAAAAGGTTGACACAACATGAGAAGATTAATTTGACAGAAGAACCATGACATTAAAGTAGAACTCCAATTTTAGGGAGCTTAGCAACGGTGCAGTGACAAAATAGGTCACAAAAGATGGTACCACTCTAAAACCATGAAAATAGAGTTTTAGGAATAAGAGGGAGTAAGAGAGATGAAAGAGAATGAAACACTAATTGATATTTAACTGAGATGTATTACAATGTATTGGTGTGTTCATAAAACCTAAAGCACAAAACCCTATTTTAATATGAAACATAACCTTAGCTAATTACTTGGGAAAACAAAACATGATAAGATAGGAAATATGAGAAAAAATGCTAAAAGATAATAAGGAAATAAGGAAACAAAGGATAATCAAAGACTATAAAATATGATAAAATATTTTTCATATATACTATACTAACACATACCTTCATCCAAGTCAAGCACAAACTTCTTTGGCTCCATTTCCTCTGAAGAGGTCCTCAATTTACTCTTCATGATCAACAGTATATGTGCTCTAAAAGCTCCTCAAAAAATTCAAATGTCTACTAGGGACACAGTCACGGACTGGTGGAAGATGCAGGAAGCATCCTTGCAAAGCCGAGATTGGAGGGATAGATCAATGCTGGTGGGCTGATATTTCAAATATAAGCCAATCCATTCCAGCCAAACTCGGCCTATATGCCTGCACTCCAATCAGCTAAAAGAAATTTGGAGCTGCAGCAGCCCATGATCTTATCTTATACCACTGGCTGATTGGGTGCAGGCATGGCCCATGCCCCTCACCGGGGCCGGGCCAATCCAAAACTTGCATCTGGTGGGGGCTGATGAGACTGCAGTATGATGTGCATGAAAGAGTGCAATTAGATTCAAACTTCAAAGGCAAAGTGAAAAACTAAAGAATAATAAGATTGGTCTTTTACGTCAAATGCAAGTGTACTAAGAAATTTTCTTTCTATTTTAAATATTCAATTATTATTATTATTATATAACCATTGAAGTTTATACTTTTATATCTATAAAGTTTCAGATGATAAGTTCAACTTCTTAAGGTTATTCATAAAAATAGTATTATTTTGAATAGAGAATTTTATTTCTCTATAACTGATCAAATGTAGCCGACCCCACCTAGTGGGATAAGGCGTTGTTGTTGTTGTTGTTGTTGTTAAAAGTTTTACAAGTATGCCCATAAATGTATATCAATCAAATTGGCCAACTATGAAAGTAACTTGCCTCACGGTTTTAGAGATACCTATTTATTCTATTAGACAGCCGATCTACATCTCTATATAAACTGCTATCAAATTCCTTTTATGCCTTTGAACTTCATGGAAGTTTATGCAACAAAAGCTTTACATATCTCTTTAGAATTGCTTGCTTTCAGTTCATATAAGTAGTAATAACTTACTGTAAGCAAGACATTAAGCCACTGACATGGAAGCTATGGACCTTGTTAAAACATAGTATAAGACTAGAACAATCACAAAATGGAGATCTTGGTAGCTGTTAATACCTGTGCAAAGGGTTGGTGAACATGTTCATGATGTATAAACGGCATTCCAGGGCGCTGACAGGGATACTGAGATGAATGCAGATACATGGCTGATGAGGAGTGTGCACCAACTTGATTAGGATTAAATGGTGGCATCATGGTCTCGGGATGTCCATATCCAATTCCAGCAGGTGTTGATTGTGCAGCCCAGGGCCCAGGTATATGCTGTGGAAGAGGTCGTGGTTGGTGTTCAGCAGAAAGGTGGGGTCTGTGAGCAGATCCAAGCTGTGGAAACTCAGTGTTGTAATTTAATACTGCTGTATACATTGGCTGTATTGCATACGATCCTCCATTGAACCCAAAACCAGGATCAAATCTTTGCATATACCTGCTATGCAAGTTATAAGTAAATTATTAGGTTAATCCATACATCAAATATAACAGTTTTTATATTATATAACCAGAACTCAATATAGTCAAATACAACACATAACTATAATATATGTACATGACAAACAAGAACATAAAATCGCAATTAATTGTAATCCATAATCCCAACATCAAATCAGCTATAGATGTCCTAAAACCAAATAAATCTCTAGATGCTTGAACATCCATTACGCAGCATTTAAATGCATACTTTATGCAAGAAATTTGGACACATTGGCTTTTTGGTTTAATCTCCTAAAAAACTTGTTAATATATTGTCAATTGGCTGGTAGCCGCTTAAACATATTTTGGGGCATTTCAAGCATAGTACTTGGAATAAGGATTACTCCTCGTTCAAAGTATATCCCAATCACTTTCACTGGAAAAGAACTATGATACCAAACAAGTGATCCACAAATAAAAGTTATTGGGAAAACCCAAGTCCCACATCAACTAATGATAAGGCCAAAATAGTGTATATAAGAGGGGGACAACCCTCACCTCAAAAATCAGTTTTGTAGGATTGAGTTAGACCTAAACTCACATTCTAAAACGATATCAGACCCAGTCCTAGATCTGTTATTGGGCCACCCGCTATATTATTCACGTACCAAGCCCAATAGTGTTAGGCATGAGGGGGTGTATTGAGAAAAACCCAAGTCACACATCAACTAGTGATAAGGCTAAAATAGTGTATATAAATAAAGGATAACCCTCACCTCAAAAGTTGATTTCGTGGGATTGAGTTAGGCCAAAATCAACATTCCAAGACAAATTATAAGTCTATAGTATTGTAGAAATCACGCAGAGTATGGGTTGACAGCAACCATAAATATTACAGACAATCATGTGATAAATGGAGCAAGACCCAATAGGAATATGCTGAAAGAAAAATTCAAATACAAATGTGATACTTTTAAATTTCAAACAAAAAATAACAAAGACATTGATAAATTCCATGACTTCAGCCAACCTGCAGAAAAGTTATAATTATTTACGATTTATAATAGACACAAACATTGGAATTAGGGATGGCAAAAAGGATTCAACCAATTGGTTTGGCCCATTTAAGCCACTAAACGAGGCAGGTTGGGTTGAATAACTCAACCCACTGACCCATTATTGATTCATTTTCAGTATTGACTACGGCCATTGGCATTTGCTTTGTGGTTTATTGGTTAATCAAGAGTTATTTGTGGTTATGGACTTATTGGTGTTAATGAACTAAAAGTATTAATGGTTCTAGTTTTGACCTTTAAGGTCATTGGTGGATGTATTTGATGCTTCAATTATTAGGATGTTTTGATGGAATAATTAATGATATCGTTATGTTCGGATGGTTTATATTTTTTCTGTTTTCTTATTAATGTTTCTCTAAAACTTTGGTCTTTAACCAAGTTGAATGGGGTCATGAGGTCCATAGAGCCTACACCTAGTGGGATAAAGCTTTGCTATTGTTGGGGTCAACCCATAGGTCACCCATATATAACCCTTTTTTTTAAAAAACTATGGTGAGTCAATCCAATCCAAACCCGCAGCCCATGAAGAGTAGTGTTAAGATTGGATTTTTAACCCAATATCAAAATGGGTTCAACCCAACCCAACCGTTTTTTATGGGTTGGGACCGATTGAGTTGGTTTGCTTCGCCACCCCCACCCGGAATATAATCACTTGCCACTACTATCTCACAATAATGCAGAAATATTTTGCATTGCTTCTATAATATTTTTAGTATTAAATAACAACATAACAGTCATTCAAATCATTCTAGGTTTGAAGAGCACTTGCAAACAGACAGGAAAATCTGAATATTTTTTTAACCAAAGCCAATTTTCAATTATTCATTCAAACAAGAGAGGATACATAAAATTAAATCTTCAATATGACAGAAGTGCTAGCAAATATCCGGTAAATGCGCACAGGACAGGATATGCTTAATGTATGCTAAATGCATGTCCAAATGCCTTGGTTAGATATTCTGTCTACACTCCATAACTACAAGATAAATGAAAATGTGATCTGAATATGAATAAACATGCAAAAATTTATAATCATGTACAGGTCACAAATCATTCATGCCAGCAAACTAAAACCATTTATTTTGACAAAGAGGAACAAGACAACAAGGTCACAAAACTTAACAGACAAATGCATGACTAACTAGGTAAAAGGCACACATACCTATCATAGTTCCTGTCATAATCAGGATCTTTGCGGTCAACCTCACGGTCCCGAAATATAGCCACCCTATTGTTTTGCCTGTACCTACCAACTGGCTCCTTCTCTGTTCTACTTCTAGCCCTATTGGTATTAGTAGAAGACTCAACCAGGCCCCTACCAGAAGTGACATCAGATACAGAAGCTGATTTATCTTCCACCCGAGGAACCACCAAGGAACCATGCAATGAGTTATCCTGCTGCCTTGACTCGCATTCTGGCTTCCCACCTACAGTACCACCATTATTACTTGAACTAAAAATCCTAGCTCGGGCCCTATTATATTCCTCTTTTCTCTCTTCCACACTTTTAGAGTTATTGTTCTTCACAGAGTTTGAATTTGCATTGCTGAGCATCTGTGTCCACTTTTGCGGCCTCTGTTTGATTGCAACCTTCATGACAGCACTGTTTTCTGGTGATAATTTTACTGGGATGTCTGCAAGGCGGATAACTGGAAGCTTACATTCAAAGGTTTTGCGAACAATAATTCTTGACCCAGAACCATCTGGTAAACTATTATCCAGTAAAACCATTGACTGCAATGAGTAATGCTGAGCCACCCGGTGTGCAGCCAGCCTTAAATAGGATGTTGGAAGCTGCTTAAATTCAAGCTGCTGTTGAGTAGGATCACGAATAAAATTCTCAACATCTTGCTCCATCCTCAAGACTGAATTTATCAAATTAGAAGCCTTAATCAGTTGGGCAAGATATAACAATCTAAGAACATAAAGCTTATTAGATCTAAACAAATAACATACAAATAATGCATGCATAAGTGCATAATAAATCCATTATAAAAGTAGCAACTCGCAAGAAACAGCATCACATAATAACTGTAGAACATTTAAGCGTCAAATTTTAAATAAGCTTTGTTTTTTGCATCCTCTATTTTGATTTTGGGAAGGGGTTATTAATCTCCCCCCAAAAAAATATCTACACAATAGTAACTCTAAATCTGGAAGGAACAGGGAAAGGCCTATGCAACAAATCCAGACATACAAAACACACGCTTCAAACTCAAAATCACTGTCAGGAGGCAGCTTGGTAGAGCTTTCATATGGGATTTGGATCCTCTGAAATGAGGCATTCACTGTAGAGGTGAGAATTAAGGAATTATATCTGCTGATGAGAAGGGGGACAGAGAGAGCGAGATGAATTTCAATTTAAATAAGAATCTATCACTTTAGAGACGCAAATCCTTTCATATGATAGCTAAACTTGAAAGTAGAGAGAGTATGCTATAATTGTTTCTCAAATCAGACCACACAAATGTAAAATTCCACAAGCAGTGTACTTAATTGCAACCCGATAACTTTATCAGTAATCATAACCTAAATCAACTCCTTAATGACAATTTAGGGCACTAATCGAGTCTACACACACACAACACCCCCAAAAAAAGTAATCCAAGACCTTCGGAGTCTATTATAATTCACCAGGGCTTAACAAAGTAGCAATTTCTCTCAGAAAAGCTTATAAATAAATGTCTTCCACCGATTCGAAGGTAAACCTACTTGAAAGCCGTTCGCGAGGGTTCTGAATAGCTTCGCGAAGGAACTGATCAACCTGATTGATGACGTCATCGGAAACCTCGTCGCCACTGGACGAAGGAGGCGGAATAGGAGGCGGCATAGCATCGTCATCATCGGCGACACGTTGGTGAGGTTGCTTAGAATCGTTGTTGGAAGAGAGCATGAGGTTCAAGCGGTTCATGGACTCGTCCAAATCAGCGACCTCCCATGACTCGGGGGCTCCGAAATCCTCTGCAGAGCCCTCCATGGAGAAACTGCAAAGAGAAGAAAGCGATTTGTGGAGGGTTAGGGAATCGAACCTGATTCTGATACGGAGGAGTGTGGCGTGGGAGGTTTCATGAGAAGATTCGGTTTTAGGGTTAGGGTTAGGGAATGGGGATTTGGAATTGGGGGCAGAGTGAATGAGAATGCGAGATATAGGATTTGGTTTGGTTTGACGACGACGATGGATGAATGGATGGATGCAGCTTCCTTCCTTACACTCTCTCCCACGTGTCCACCGCCTCTAATACTACGCTATATTTTTTCCATTTTGTATATAAATAATATAAGAGATTAACCTCATATAAAAATATATAAGCAATATCATTTAAGTTTCACTAAGTTCAGGAAAAGTATCACTTACTCAATCCAGTCCAAGATTGATTTGTTCAAATTCTAGTTTTTAAATTATACTCCGTATATTTTCTAGAATAAGTTTTATGTTTTAAGTCGTTCCAATTCAGTTTAGTGTCCTATGTTCTTAAAAAATATTTTTTTTCTTAAATATTAATAATAAACTTTTATTTAATGAATAATATTATATATAATATGATACTCCCTTCGTTCTTTTTAAATCGTCAGATTTTTTGATTTTTTTTGTCATTTGATTTGTAACTTTTAAAATTACATTAATTATTCTTTTATCAATTATATCCTTACTTTTTTCTAATCTTTAATTAATTTAAACATATTTAAAATGAAAATGAAAATGATTTAATTATCAATTTAGTTCTCTGAGTTTTAAAAAAATGCACAAATTTTATTCATTTCATCTAATCAAACTGATGTTATTGGAATTGCCAATCAGATTGGATTTGGATTTAAATAAATGGCCCAATCAAAAGTTCAAACCAAATAAGAATGATAATTGATATATTTGCTAATCCAAGATCATAAATTTAATCAATCATCTCTTTTATTTTTTTTCCCACTATTTAATGTGATATTTGCTCTATTTTTAGTTAAATTATGAATGTTTAAAAATTAGAATAACTCGGAGTGAAATTTAAAATTATTGACTTTGTTTAATTTCCTTTATAGGAAATTGATGCACCTTAGAGAGGAGTGTGGAAGGAGTTTTGTTGGTTTGCAAGTTTTCACTGAGCAAAATGTAAGCCTCGCTTAATAGTGAGTTTGATGATTGAAGCCACTTGACATGTAGTTCTTGCTCAGTAAGTCACAACTTTCTTTGGACAGAAAGTTCCTAGAGTCTCCTTCGCCAAAATATGAGTTTCATTTAGTGAGGCTTCAACTCTCATTAAGTGAAAGGTACAAAATACAAAGCATAGATTTTGGAGAGAGAAAAACTTTTCAATTATTTTGTAACTCCACTCCATTTTTTGTACTTCTCTTGCTAAATGAGAAGCTAAACTTACCCTAATTAAGAGAATTGATGTACTAGCTAGAGGTACTCTCTCTAAATATTTTGATCATTTATTCGGTGTATATATAGTTTTATGTCAACACTTGTCTTCTACACTTAATGATTTTTTTGGATTAATTGGTTAACCTTAAACTTGTTCAGTTAATTTGAATATGTTGTTGGAAATTAGTGTTTGAACTTTGAAGTGAAGAAAACATCTAACAAATGTTATATCTAAAAATTGAATAACTTTTGTTAGCCATCTTTAACGTAATATTTTTTAAACAAGTTATTTGATAAAACTCATTAAGATATTAGTACAAAAATTATATAATTTAGTCACTTTCACTTAAAAAATCAACATTACTTACTAGGTTGATGATGATATGATACTTTTTTTAACAAATATTAATTTCATAGATAGCACAATACATAACTCAACTTTCATGGTACAATAAGAGTCATGTATCTAAAAGTAGGTTACAATTCATATTGAGTTACTTGGTCTTATGAGTTTTGTATATGTAGAATTTTCTAGATCCATAGATCTAGATACATGATATAAGTGTCATTAATGGTAACGTGGATCTTGGAGATAGAAATAAAGATACTATCATTTCTTATCTTTAAGGTGAGAAAATAAACTTTTCCTATTTCCTTACTTATGATGGTTGATTCTAAAGTTGGCTAGCTGGATTGCCTACTCGTGGAATGTTGCATGGACAATGAGTCGAGTTCAAATAGGACAATATTTTCTTTTTTGTAAGTGTTATATAAGATAGCACAATGCATAACTCAAGTCTCAAGATACGCTTATTATCATACATGTTATCACCTTAGTAAAACTCTTATTAACTTAAACATCACAGTATTAATGCAAATATTACTCCCTGAAATCTAAAAAAAAAAAAAAACTAATCCCCCTCACATGTTAATCATCTCTCATTAGCACCACCCTGGAGAAAATAACCATCATAGAAGAAAGAGTTTGATTTTCAAGTCAGATTTTGATTAAGATCAACAAAAATTTATTCTAATTTATTAACTCATCCTAACTTATGTCAAGAGACAAATAGTCGTCATAGTTACTCACTATTGATTGCTATCAATTTTTGTATATAATGCTTTATTGATAAACTATTATCAAATAAACCCTTGGTAATCGGTACAAGTAATGAAATTACTCACCATTACAAAAATTTATTTCTTAGAGGAATATCTCCCTCTCAAGTCTTTCAACAGAAGTAGCTAGTTTAGGGTAGTCTTCTTGTCTTGTTGTTTCTCCACAGAATAAAAAACAAAAGTCCTTTAACAAAAATATAATATAAGCATGGTTACACAACAAACAAGTCTCTGAAGTAAATTATAATTTTAAAAAATAACCGTGGAGTAAATACGGATTTAATTCGATGGACAATGGTTACCTAATATAATTTTGCTTTTAATAATTGTATTTATGACTACTTAATGATGTGTTTGGAATGGATAAATAAAAATTAGAGAGAGAAAAATGTTTGAAATTAAATTGAATTTAAAAAACAGAAAGAAATAAAATTAAAGTTTGACGATTATAAAAGTTAACTCAATAAAAAAAATTAATGTATTAATGATAAAATTTAGAGATAAAAATTGTATTTTCATTGTTATATTGGAGTCACAAAAAATTTAATGGTGAATTTTTAAAAATTACATGTAAATTCTTTCGTTACTAATTTTATTTTTTCTTATAGCGACTTGCCCTTCACTTTTCACTCAATTCTTACACTCTTCTATAAAAATATTATAAAGGATCTGCCTTTTCTTTTTTGTTGGGAATCACTTGAAGGTAAGTTGAACCAAAACATCAATTTTTTTTAGCAATGTTTGTTAGGTAAGAAGGAAATAAATAAGGGGAAAATAGGATGAATAGAAATAAGAAATGTTGAAGGTTACTAATCTGAAATTGGACTTAAACATGTTGAAAAGCATAGGCAGAGAGTTTTACCCATATTATTGTATCTGAGTGGTGCGCGGTGTGACTTGAATAACTTGCCATTGAATAAGTTACTTCATGTTGCCATGCTAAGTACTAGAGACAGAGATATGTTGTAAAATTCCCTAGGTACTGAGTACAGGGATATGCTGTAGAGTTGCACTAGTACTACATTTCTTCTGCAAAATGAAGGCTTATTTCTTCTGGCTCTAATTAGTAATCAAGCTCTCTTTATCTCTTTTTTAGTCTAATTAAACATGAGAATCACATATGTTGCAGAACACTGCATCCATTTTTTAATTAGATAATGCTCCCCCAGAAACAAACCCGAAACCTTCAAAGGCAGCAAGACGGTTATTGTGACGCATTCACTGTAGTGCCAACTGCCAAGGCTAGATTGAGATCTTAATGTGGACATGGAGAGGATCTGTGATGCGATATTGTATTATTTTGGTTAAGGACAGAAAGAGAAGAAAACTGATATCAGCCGTAAAAACTTTTTAAGCCACATGTTTCACGTATATTAAGAGAAATGAAAATGTCCATTTCTTAAGGAAATGGAGAAGAACCGAACCCCTCTCTTTTCAATGGACAGGACCACAGTCCACAGGGGAAATTATTTCGTAGTCAATTTTTTTTTTAATTATAAGAAAGAGTTAGTTAGTGACCATTGGAGCGCCAATCGCTTCGTGATTGTTCTAGGTTAATTGGTAATTTCTAAGAGTAAATTATACTTCTTGCTTGATGTTAGCATTTATTACACTTTTATTTTTTTTTTTGTAAAATCATTTTTTTTGTCTCTCCTAAACCGTTACTAATAGTGTTAATCTTTTGTGAAGTGTCCTAAGAATAACTATCATTTTAGTGCAAGTTTTGCCTACGAAAACATGATCACCTTTCTCGTCAACTCCTTTGCCTTCGCCAATCACAACAACTTCACCGTCCTTATCTCTTCCGTCGTCATCTACAGCCTCTTCCAATTTTGCATCAACCACACCAAGGACCGGCACCCTTGCTGCGTGTCGCATGCAGTCACCCATCTCGACAATCTCAGCTTCACCTACTGCAACGGCATGTTGCAGCTCGAGAGCTATTTCACCAAGTACGACCATGTCATCTTCATCAGGGTCAAGGATGTGACAACGATGTCACTAGATCTACACTTCTTTCTCCTTTTTTCATTATCTTTAATGGTGTTAATGGGTCCAGGGATCAAAGTGTAATGGATGGTAAAAAAAAAAGTCTTGTGTATAATAAAAAAAGGAAAAAAATTGAGTGTAATAAGAGTTAACCTCATGGGATGTTAGTGTGATTTGCTCTAATTTCAACTATTAATTCTTGGTGTGGAGCTGTATTAATTACGGAAGAAGAATTTTATCATCCACAATAATTTTTTTTTGGAAATTACAATAATTTTATTTAATTTGAATGAGATGGTCCCTGATGGAAAATATTTATGATCTATTAAAATAAAATAAAAGAGTTTAGTGTTACATGAAAGTTAGTTTAGACTGTAGTGGTTGGACATCATATAATAATTTCTCCGTTTCACAGGCTCTCCCTCTGTACTTAGATACAAATCCCAATGCTCAGTTTCTGACACAACCAATTTCTTACGTGTGGTGTCCCAGAACAAGGTACTAGTACAACGTTTGATGCTGCAAAGGTGCACATACATGTCATGGTTGAGTGGCATCAGAGAACTGAGGCCTTTGCTTCACTTGCTGCTGCCCCTTAGCATCCATTGGGTTGCTGAGGAGATGACAGTTTCTGTTCTTGTTGATGTCACAACCTCTGCTTTGTGCCCTGGGGAATCAACTTGCTCCAAAGCTATTTACATCAATGGGGTCCAACAAACGGTACCAATATGATCCTCATTACTCAGGATCCCTTTTTCTTTCTACTTTTTCTACCATGTTCTTTTGGGTTGGTGGGAAAATGAGGGATAAGAGTTCTGAGGCCTTGGAATCAAGTGTTCCATTTTGGCCGTGTGATTATAGTATTATACTATTCAATTGCTAGGATTGTTTTGGTGACATGTTAGTGAGTGCAATTTGTCTGTTTCTTTAATGAAGCACTGCAGTATTTTATTGTAAGGTAGTGGGAAAGGTGAGCTGAAATTGCGACAAATCATTGATCTTAGAGACAAGATCTAATTGATGGATGAAGTCACCATTCAAAAAGATGTTATACAGATACGAAGAAAGGGAGAACGAGAGATACTTTTGTCAGCTAGCTCACCACAACCCTATATTTATTTACACTTTTATTGTGCCAAACTTTGACATCTAGTTCACATTTTGACTATATGACTATATGTGGCAGATTCTCCATACTTCTACTTCCTCCATTTATTCTCTTGCTTCACTAACAATTTGGTCCATGTTCATATGGCTGATTCTTTATTTTACCAATACATGATGTCCTTCTTTGGCATATTTGGGGTGTGTGTCTATAATGAGGAAGTCTGATTTTTATTTTTTTATAATTAATAGAATTTTATATTTAATAATGTATTTTATTCTGCAGATTGTTGGAATTTTCAAGATGGTGGTACTTCCACTACTGGGTCAGCTTTCAGATGAGTATGGCCGTAAACCCTTGCTCCTGATTACCATATCCACGGCCATATTTCCCTTCGGTATGCTCGTTGACATCAAATGCATATAAGACATGTGAAAATTTACAATCTCAGTATCTCTGACTAAACTCACAGCAAAACCTATAAATTTCGTTGTTAATACTCCTTTTATTTTATTCTGCTGTGCTTTCAATTTCCTTTTGTAGTTTGTTCATAAAATTGATACCAAATTGAACTGAAGATTCATTTATTACAGATAATCTGATATGCTTTGCTGAAGTTTTGTCTGTCAAAGTACTGAATTATTTCTTCTTACTGTATTACTCTAGACTTCATGTTGTCTACTAAGTACTAACAGCTTAATGTTGATTTGTGTACCTTCTCAAATTGAAAAGAAATGCATAAAAAATTGTGATGAAGTCAACATTTTGCTCAATCTAACGTGTTGGTGATGTTAAGTTGCCCATAACAACATTATTTACTTCAAATTATAATTTTAGAAATGGACATAAAAATTCAAAAAATAAATTGAAAGGAAAAATGAATGCCATTTTCATCCTTTTAATAAATCTCAACGATGACAAAATAAATGATCCAGAAAATGAAAGATGTCAGATGATGAATACACAAACACAGAGAAATTGTGATGATGACTTTCTCTAGTTCCATGTCAGTTTGTTTACTCATGGATTTTTTTTTTACTCTTTTTCACTGTATTCTTGTTGCAGTTTTACTTGTCTGGCATTAGTCTGAGGAATATGTCGATGCCTATTATGTGCTTCACACAATTTCAAATATAATCAGTCAAGGGAGTATTTTCTGCATTTCGGTTGCATATGCAGTGAGATTTTTTCTTAACTAATTGAATATAAACATAAGATGGTAAAGAATTTTATATACACCTTTTATATTTCCTCTGTCAGGCAGATGTTGTCAATGAAAGCAAAAGGGCAGCAGTATTTAGTTGGATTACTGGTCCTTTCTGCTTCACACGTTCTAGGGGATGTACTGGCTTGGTCTCTTCCTGAAAAGTACATTTTTGCGGTATGTCTGTGTGGTGAGTTCTACATTAATGTTCACTTTGTTCAGATCATATCACATTTTTTTCATACTTCCCCTTTGATAATGAATCTTATTTACAGTTAATGATTTCAGGTTTCAATAGTACTATTGACCTTTTGTCCTGTTTATATGAAATTCTTCCTTGTTGAAACGGTGATACGGGCTCCGAAAAATGATCAATAGTCAGGTTGCTGGGCTAAAATTGTTGATGTTCCCCGACAAAGATATATATCTATGAGGAGAGCTGCGGAAATAGTAATTTTCAGGTTTCCTGTCATTTTTTAATGTTAAGCATTATTTAATATTTAATTATCTTTATAGTTTTCTTTTATGAAATATTTTATGTGCATGAATCATAAATACTGTGATATATTTCATTTTTCAGTCCCACTTTGAGGGGCATAGCTCTTGTTTCCTTCTTTTATGAGCTGGGAATGTCAGGCATAAGCAATGTTTTGCTGGTATGTTTCATCATTGTCAACTAATTATTTAAGTTCATGTCATCATTGTCACCCGAAGAATCCTCAGTTTTTGTACCTTTTGATTGTCAACTAATTACAGTATGCTTTTACCTCTATTAAACTAAGGTTATTTATTTATCTCTAATCATCTTGGTCTCTTTTCTTTGTTCTTTCTGAATTGTTTCCTTTTGTTTATTTATGTATCACTAGCTTGCTTTCTCATTTTCATTATATACTTTCCCATCGAATTCAGAAACCTTTGTCCTTTTGTTTGTGCAATTAATATTCTGCTTGTCTTTCATTTTTTCTAACTTGGTGATATTCAGTCGGGCTTCTAACAGTGTTTGATAAGTTGATTATGCTTGAGAGTCGTTTTTTTAAGTACTTACCCTCAGTTGGCTTCCAGATGTTGTTGCTTCCAATACTCAATCCATTGGTTGGAGAGAAAGTTATACTCTGCTCTGCCTTGCTTGCATCAATAGCATATGTAAGTTATCTTGTATTCCTTTACTTTTCCCTTGCTTCCTGAAAGAAAACTTGCTGATACCATTGCTATTCATATTTTATTTCTGTGTAGGCTTGGCTCTATGGATTCACTGTTTATTTTATAACTCTTGCACTTCAACTTTATCACCTCATCTACAGTAATCTTATTAAATAACTTGAATGAAAAGTTATAACTGGAGTCTGGAACCTTGTGTCATGTACTTGTTGCAATACCTTACAAATTTACACTTGTTGCAATACCATACAAATTTACACTAAATATATGTCTTGCTGAAAATCTTCAAATTTACATTTCCTTATTCTTACTGATAGTAAGAATTTAATTCACCAATGCAGGTACCATACTTAAGTGCCTCTTTTGTTATCATCTATGTCCTTGTGAAACCTGCTGTGAGTTATCTATTTTTCTATTATTGATAAAATTATTCCCCATTTTTATAGTTACAACCAACTTTATGATCCTGATATAGTGCTATGTCTATTAATCTCTTGTTGTGCAGACTTACGCTATTATTTCAAATGCATCAAGCTCGACCAATCAGGTTTGCTCTCCCTTTTATGCATCAAGCCACAAAACATTACACAGAATGCTGAGATGAGAAGATGCTGTACAAAACAGCATTATCTGTCAGTTACAAGCAACTAACACAGAATCTTCTCACTAATACGTCATCTCCTGCAAAATTCTCTTTTAACCAATTGAATTTAAAATTAGACTATGTCCTGTTATGATTGGTGTGGACTAATAAAAGATTTCTCAATTTTTTCTGTTCTATTATGATGTTATATAGTTAACAAGTTATAATATTGGGATTTGAAATCTCTAAAGTACAGGCTGAACTGGGTGCAACGAGATACAGATGACCATGAAAATGCAGAAACTAAGTAAAACAATATGAAGCAAAAGTCTTTGAGCAAGCTTGTCAATTATGATGATATATTTCAAGTGAAATATTCTAGAGTATTTGGCTGAGTTTGCTGCATTGACTAAAGAATAGTGACAATGAGAGACGATGGCATAGTTGAAATAAGGCTTTTTCTATAAGAAAGATAACCACAATAGTATATAATAATAAATTAATAATATCTTCCAAGGAATCATCTTTAGCGCACTTTATAGGATCTTCCTTCTCAGAATTTTATGCTTTAATTAACTTCACTGCAGGGAAAAGCACAAACTTTTTTATTGCCGGGACACAATCTATATCTGATTTGCTATCACCTATTGCAATGAGTCCATTGACTTGTGAGTAGAATACTGTCTTCGCTAGATGCTTAATAGACCATTTGACAATTCTCAATGCTGACGATATAATTAATTAACTATTGTTTCAGCATGGTTTTTATCCAGCAATGCTGCCTTTGAATGCAAAGGTTTTAGCATTATATGTGCATTCATATGCATGGTGAGCTCTCTAAATCCTGTCATCCTTCTCTCTTGTATTGTACACACTTTCTCTCCACTAACTTTGAAATCTTGCAATTTTTTCAGATAATTTCTCTTTGTTTTGCTTGCATTCTAAAGCCAGATACAGATACTAGTTTGGGTAATGACATAGAAGGCAGCCCTGAAACCCCGCTTCTGAGTGATAACTGATTGTATCAATTGGTCACATGCTTGGCCAATAGGCAGCCTTGCCTCAATAATTTCTGCTCCAAATATCCATCATTTTTTCTGTATAGAATTGGCTATGGGAGAATATGAGCAAAAGTATAGGGAAAGGGTGGGAGAAAGAGAGAGATGGCGTCATCAGCTATATTGAACACTGAAACAAGTCAAATTAATCATTGAACACTTTCTATGCTTTGCAATAAAATAGTAAACAACGGAATGGGTTTGTGAGATTTGAAGGCAATACATTTACATTATTTACGGTTAACATTTTTTATGTGATGAAAAAACAATTCCGGAATATTTTGTGCTTTTTCATTTATAATAATATGCTACTTAACGACTAACGAGGCAGAGTAAAGTAAGTAGGGTCTGAACTATTTTTTATAAGCAAAAACTATTCCATCCTTATATAAATCAGACTTATCAGAGTCTTCATACTTAATGAGAAAGTATTTTTATGAGTTATTTTCTTCCTTATCAAGTCACATGGACATTGTGTGTGTTACTTAAACTTAATTAAATCCGATTGAAGTTTGATTTTTTTTTGGGTGAAATTTTAATTTTGATACATTATAGAAAATAAAAAATACCATTTTTTTAGATAAATTAGATTTTAATAATATTTTAATTTTAATCAATTGTAAAGCTTGATTATATAATGTCAATTGTTTTATAAAATATAATTTAGTTTAATTTTTTTTAAAATATTTAAATTTAAAATACTTGTGTAATTTATAATATTTAGTTACTTACTAGTATATTAAGTGCATATTTGAACAATATTTTTTTAAAAAAATTCTTTAAATTATGCAAAAGAATTATTCCCTATAAAAAAGATATTTTATATTTCTCCTAATCCACGGGTTATGAAGAGAAGCCCATTTACAAGTTCAGCTGTTCAGTTGTAACATAACAGCAGCTTCGGCAGATAAGCAACTGTTCTCAGTTTGTGTTGCCATTTCCACTGAGAAAGACACTCACTTTTGTTTGAATATCCACGAACCAAACCATAGGATTGTGACACAGACATGGAACTTCTCTCTGTGTCTGTCTCACTTAGCAAATGCCAAACATTATCCTTTCCGAAACCAAAGGCACCCCAAATTCACGAACTTCCATTAAACATTAGATTACCCAACAAAACAAATCATTTCAGTCTTTCATCATCTTCTTCTCCTTGTTGTAATTGGTCCATTACTAGGGTAGCAGCAGCAACAACATACCCTTCCTTCAATCCTTCCACCACTCAGAACCCTCACTGGATGGTGCTCATGGACACGCCTCCTCAAGGGGTCAATTCCAAGCCACAAGTCATTGATTATTACGTGAAAACTCTGCAAACCGTTCTTGGCAGGTACTTCTTTAATGGATTTTGTCTCTTTTTCGTACTCTCTTGTTTAGCTGAAAATTGCTTTGAATTTGGCTTTTAACAGTGAGAAAGATGCTCAAATGTGTATATATGATGCTTCATGGAACACTCACTTCGGTTTTTGTTGTGACATTGATGAAGAAATATCCGCCCAGCTGGCCAGTAAGTTGTTTTCTTCTTCTCTGATTAACCCAATTCCTTGGTGATGTGATAGAGTCTTAGGAGTAAGGCTAGTTTGTTCACAATTTCAGATGTGGTTTTGTCCAATGTAATATATTGTTGCTGCAAAAATAGATGTTTGAAGCTTTTAGTCATGTGGAAATGATATTGCATTTGATATTATTTTTAAAATGAATTTGAATCTATTGCATACATGTTGCCAGGTTTACCTGAGGTCTTGTTGGTTAGGCCTGACCTGGAGTTCAACTCTTTGAAAAAAGACTATAGTTTATCAAGTGGCGAGGCAGGCCACCTATCAGGATTACGAACTAGAACTAATATGTTGTTCCCTGCTGGAAATTCAAAGCATTGGCTTGTTAAAATGGATAAGCCCGGGGTTGAGGCTGTTACCAAGGCTCAGATTGTTGATTATTATGCTCAAATTTTGACCAAGGTCATGGGAAAGTGAGGACAGTGAATTCTAATTCTTTTGCTTTCGTTATTGGATTTCTCCTTTCCCTAAAAGTATATAGCAATAATTTCTGCAGTGAGAAGGATGCACAGATGTGTATATATCATGTTTCCTGGAAAACCAACTTCGGTTTTTGCTGTGAACTTGATGAGGATTGTGCACAAGAGCTTGCTGGTTAGCCTTGTAGAACCTTTACCCAAGTGTCAAAGTTAAAATTTACCCATCAAATGAATTGCTTGTTGTGGTGCAGGTGTGCTAGGTGTCTTGTCAGTTCAGCCAGATAACAATTTTGAGTCTGAAAATAAGGATTATGCAGGTTTGTCATTTTCTAAATTCCTCCACAAATATTTTCCATGGGAACTTCTTTTTAATATCATAATTTTGCCTTGATTAAAGTCCTCAGAGTTATGTGTGATTATGGTCCTTGTATCAAGCTGGTTTTGTGCATGTTTAGGTAAAACTGGGTTAAAAATTGGTGTAAGACTCAGATTCTACTTGTAATCGATAAACTTATTTAATTGTTTTTAATGAGGATCTGGTTTCCACTGATGTTCAACTATGCCTGCTCATGGTTTCCTACTCTTTGGTGTTGATCATATGGCAATTCTCTCTCTGGTTTTCTACTAATTATATATCTTCAGGCAGTAACTTAGAAAATAGTTGGAATGTGTCCAACTCTTCTGAAGCAAGTCAGGAAGCTCCCTTGAAAACAAAGAAACTTTTTGTGACAGGTATGCTCGCGACATTTATTATAGGTTATCCGCTTTATATCTGACTATTCATATGATGGATATTCGACTAAGAATTATATGTGAATTACTTTGTCAAGAACAAGTAATTTGGTATTTACGTTCCTTTACGAGATACTAAGCATGGTACAAGAAAAAGTAGTCAAAGAAAATCATTTTTAGAGAACATTTTTTTTTGAAAAATAAAATCATTTTATTAGGAAATTGTCAGTTGTCAGATGGTATTTGTTTCTATTTTTCATGTTTACTTTAATTTCGCAACATATTCTTTACTTTGTGGGAGCTTTAATTATTGCTTGGGGAGAGCATTTTTGGTTCTTGCAAGAGATGATATAATTGGCAATTATTTGTCTATTCAACAGGGCTATCGTTTTATACATCTGAGAAAACCTTGCGTGCAGCATTTGAAGGCTTTGGCGAGTTAGTTGAAGGTAGTTTCATCTTCATGCATTATTTTCTTTGCTCATCATAATTTAGTGTCTCAAAACAGAAACAAATTCATCCCAGCTTTTACTAGCAAATGGTTATGCTTGGCAGTTAAAGTTATTATGGACAAAATTTCAAAAAGGTCCAAGGGTTATGCATTTGTTGAATACACCACAGAGGAGGCTGCAAGTGCAGCACTCAAAGAGATGAATGGCAAGGTAGATTTGTCTTTCTTTCTTGCTTGAAAAATGTAGTTTTGCTTAGAATCAGTTCTGCTTCATGACTGTCATGGAGAGAGAAAAAGAACATGGGTTTAATAATTCAGAAATGAAAGAGGCTTTGCAGTCTTTGAAGATTTTATTCTGTGTGCAGATTATCAATGGCTGGATGATAGTGGTAGATGTTGCCAAGCCTAACCCACCAAGATACCACAGGAATCATGCTGGATGATCAAGTTGACAAAAGAGAAAAGGTCTGCTGTGTGAATTTAGTTCCTTTGAAAAGCTTGTGCCTGTCAATCTTTATGCTTTCAAGGCATGATAGTGTAAACTTGGCTCATGTTCATGTTGGAATATCCACAAGACTGAATATCATGTAAATATTATAGGATCAACTAGTCCTCTATGTCAGGAGTTGTTTCTTAGTTCCATTTTTAATTCAATTAGTCCTCTATCTTAACTTGTTGTCATACTTCATAAACCTCTTCTTTTTTACTTTCATTTTCCCATCATTTATCAAATATAATTTTCTTGACCGTGGAATGCTTGTCTATTCTTCCAGACTTCTTACACTCATCGTGCATGTAACTTATTTGTACTGCATTTCTCATCGTGCATTCTGTTTTCAGTGCGCTGTCACGCCAGTGCTGTTAACTTTGAATCTTTTCATAACTTCCAGATATGGGAGATAAATGCAATGCATACTTCCTGCAAGTAGTCTTGGCTGGGAGATGTTATTAGCAACATGTGTAACATCGCTGAACAAGTTACTTCTTTATTACTTCATGGCTTATTCTTCCCCTCAGCCTTCATTCTGATTCCAGACTTGTCTTCGGTATGCTAGCAGGTATCTAACAACTAAATCATATTCTCTAGATATGATTAGGCGGTTATGACAACACTTGCCCATGTGAGTGAAAATATAAATCTCTATGTTGACCAGGATTCCTACAGATTGTGCGAGAGTGAGACCGTAGCATGCTGCAGTTGACTAGCAATATTGTAGCCTCTATAGGAATCTGGCTTCCTGTTAAGGAACTGAAAAGAATGGTGATGTTTGGGATCTGGGTTCTTATTGTTAGGTCTTTGGACATTAAAGAGTCCATTTGAAATTAACATATTGTTGGTTGAGATAGTGTTGTAAAATAATATATTCTGAACGAGGGATGAAGCTTTAGCCATTTGGACTAAATTTCCATATTCTCTTCGATTAAATAACATTAATGCATACATGAGAATCAAAAAACTTAGTTGGCCTTATAAGAGTACCTCATATTTCCATAAAATCTTATGACCGGCCAGTGAAGAACTAACGGTAACAATGGATTTTCGAGAGACAAAGTAGACATCATGATTTTTCGAGTTTTTTATCATGAACTTTGGTGCTGGAAGGCGCATATGCCCTGGAATGATGCTAGCTATTAGGATATTATTCTTGATGTTGGGTTCGCTAATCAACTCCTTTGATTGGAAGCTTGAAGGTTGCATTAAACCAGAAGATGTGGACATGGATGGAGGAAGAAAAATTTGGAATTACCTTACTAAAGGCTCAGTCCCTTCGAGTTGTTCCTATTGATATAAGCAGCTAATGATCTGTTTTTGAATGCTGTTGTCGTAATTTTCTTCCAAAGTTGTCTTTCCGGAAATTAATTTCGGAAATCATAAATGTTACAAAATTAGTTCCAATAAACTAATTTTTAGAAATATATAAAAGAATTTGTTTCCTTACACCCCCTTGTTTTTTTTTGGAGTACATTAGAAAGTTACATGTTGAGTGTAATTAAAAAGATTTATAATTATAACTTATTAATTTATTCCTTCTAAAACATAAGTGGGGTAAGTTAACAAAATTCATATATAAATAGTTCAATAGTTATACAAGTGTAAAATAATTTTACTCCATTATTTAATTAAAATTTATTATATATATATAATATCTAACTTTGAAGGAAGATAATTTATTTGGGTTGATCTAACAACAAAAGACTTAGCTAGTTTTTTTTTTTTTACAAAGATTTTACTAGTTTACACCAAGTATTAAATTCAAATCTTATTATGATGGTTCTAAAACTAAATTAAGTAGAAAGAATGGTGAAAAAAATTAATTGGTTTTGTTTTCCTTATTTTTATATTTAGAGCAAAGTATCCTCACACTTTCTGAGGTTAGTCCTTATTACATTCAATCTCACTCCTTTTTTTTTTATCATATACAAGACTTTTTTTTTTTTTTACCATCTATTATACTGTGATCCCTTGACCCACTAATATTATCAAAGATAACGAGAAAAAGAAAAAAGAAGTGAAGATCTAATGAAATTGTCGTCACGTCCTCGATCTTGATGAAGGTGACATTGTTGTATTTGACGAAACAACCATCGAGCTACAACATGTTGTTGTAGGGGGTGAAGTAAATGTTGTCAAGTTGGATGACCGCATGTGACATGCAGTGGGAAATCTTTTAGTATGTGTACTCTCCACTTCTATTCTCATTCTATTTATTTGATTTTGTAACACTATGTCAATTATTTATTTATTTTTGTAAATCTGCACTAGTATTCTTTAGTACACGCTTATGTTTCATGCACTTCATGTTGTGTTTTCGACTTGTTTGGTGGTGTTTCAATAACGTGTGAATAAATTTTGTAAATGTCATACTCCGACTTGTTTGATTTCACAAAATTTACCACAAAACTAAAATCTTTTCTAAAAGAGGTAAAATTTTCAAATAAAATGACAAAGGTAATCTTTTTTTTTTTCTCATATCGTAAATCATTCCTTATTTTTTTAGTTTTTCCAACATTTTCCTCCTTAAATAAACGTTGATGGCTACCCCCAACGGTAGGCTACCAAATATTAAAAGAATATTACGTACAATAAAATAAAACTTAACGTGTATACATTATTATAGTATGAAATGTGTTAATTTTGGACTGTATTTATTTTTATTTATTTACTTATTTTCACTGATGTCATGCTAAATATAATGCTTGCAGCTTCCTTTCTGAAAATTGAATCCCCCACACCATATACGTTTAGAAATTCCTCTAATCTGCAATACGGTATAAGCTTTGCCTATGGAGGGACCGGTATTTTCAGTACTTCAATTGATGGACCAAACGCAACTGTCCAAATCGACTCATTTGAGAAGCTAATCGAACAAAATATCTATACCAAACATGATCTTGAATCCTCAATTGCTCTTGTCAATGCTGGTGGAAATGATTATACAAATGCATTAAAAACTGGGCGAATTATTGTAAGTGGTCAAGCTAGTAATTATGTTTATATTTTTGCACAAATTTTGGTGTTCCTATTGTCTCATTTTGCTATGTGCGTGATTCGAATTAAATTGTAGACGTTTTTATTAAGGCCTATTTTGTAGGAGAAAATATTTTCTATTTTTGTAAATAACTATAAAATTTGTTATATTATTTTTACTTTATTTTTTACTAATTTAATTAAAACAATAAAAACCTATTTTACTATTTTTTATTCAAATATTTAGAAATAAGAAATAAGATAACAAAATATTGCTCCAAGTTGTACAAGAACTCAACAAGGAAGCAGGCAAATCAGTTTTCATGACACTGGACCTCTACAACTCCTTCCTCTCTGCAATTGAAATGATGCAGAAAAAACGTCTTGGTTAGTTCTCATTGTCCTTTCATTTTACCAAAATAGTTTATTATTTTTTTATCCATAAAAATTAAATACAGTAACAAAAATTTACAATACTAATGCGTCCTGCTCATCAACCAAAACACTATATTTGGGTACAATTGAAGAGGAAAGCATTTAATAAATAATTATTTTTAAAAGGATCTCGTTTTTATATCTAAACCATGCTAGCTAGAGAAATATTAAGATTAGACTATGTAGTTATTTAATTAATAAGACCAGTAGTTTGTTGAAAAGAATGCGTCAAATAATGATAAAATCTATGATTCTATATTTTAACAATATATGCATATATACAATAATTTGTTTTATACATACATATATATATATATATATATATATATATATATATATATATATATTCCATTTTTGTCTGACACTCTAATCCACAGATATAGCATTAGCTGATTTTGTGCAAGCAATTACTTTCTTTGTCTTGTAAAAAACATTAGAATTGAAGAATGGAAATATCAGAAACTATGACTATAGATAGTTTGATAGTTAAGTATTGCACAAATATAATTGCATAATTCTAAGAAAACTTCTTGATGATCCTTTTCTTTCTATTTTATGCAGAAAACTCAACACTGATGAATCCGTTGCAAAATTTGGATGATTCATGTGAAAGTGTGGATGACATCAAAGAAATATAGTTTATGTGAGAACCCGAAACTTTCTTTCTTTTGGGACACAGTTCACCCTTCTCAAAATGGTTGGTTTGTAGTCGATCAACACAATATTGCAATCTTGTCTTGGCCAACTTATTACATGAAATTTTTTTTAATCAATATTAATGTATTTGGATTAGTTTTATGATGAAAAAAATCAATTAATTTTTTACGATGAAGGTAAAATAATAAATAATTACTTCTATTTTTCATGATATTATATGATTTTGCATGTAGATCGAATAGAATTAATTCTTGTGTATTATTCACACACCGATAATCTCTTGTCATGCTTCATATAAAACCACATTGGGGATTAATCAAAGTTAGTGTGATCGAAACCAAGGCATTCCGGAAAGATAGATTAGAGATATATTCTTTGTTGAAATTATAAAAATTTTCAAATCTGTTAGTTGCTGTCATTAGAAGTAATTTGTTAGTTACTGATATGACGGTTAACTCTCTACACGTAAGCAAGTTACCTATGATGTCATGTCAAATTAAATATGATACGTAAGTTGACGGACCTGACTTCTCTGTTGTCTCTTTCCCAGCTGTCCTTGTGTTGTCCCTTGAAAACCACACAATTTAAAAATTGAATCACAAAATTAAATATTAACACAACTACATGGACATCACACGAACAATTGGGAAAAGGACAGCAAAGAAGTCAATTTCGTAAGTTGACAACGTGTTTCACATGAAATTGTATTTGAATTAAATTAGTACAAATTAAAATAGAGGTTTCATATGTGAACCTGATACAAAATTTGCAATTTAACATGGACCTCATCCAAAAAATGTCATTACTAAACATGTTCATGTAAACTTGTGCATATAATAACTAAATATCTGATAACTGTGAAATTTGAGTTAATTTAATAATCAATTTTAGTTAAGAATGATTACAATTTCTTCACTTTACTGTTATTTTTAATCAAATAATGAAGAAATTAATATATTTACAATTTTTTATCAGCAGAAGTCAAAAGAAGAAGATTTCAAGTGCTTTAGAGGAGAATTGATGCAAAAACTGAAAGAGAAAGCCTTGAAGAAAAGTTGGAAGAAAGACAACTCACTTAGCACGCAAATCAAGTCCAACGTATCTCCTTGCTCAATGGTCAGCTCAGGCTTAGCACGAAGAAGCCCAAAGGTGCACTTAGCGTGAAAGTCTACGCTAAACGCGAGGTTGTGTGGAAATTAAACTACCTTAGGCCTATAAAAGGAGTAGAAAGCAAAGGACGAAGACACACCAATCCCTACACACCTACAGACCGCCGAGACACCAAGATTCAGAACTCTCTAATGAATACATCATAATCCTGATTATCTCTAATAAGGAGAATCCTCTATCTATGTCCATTACCCCCCTTCTCTTCCTCTATCCATCTCTCTTCTTGTATCCACATCAGCCTCTAAAGTGTAAAGTCTCTCATGACAATGAGAGACTAAAACCCCATTGTTGGGAGTCTAACAACCAAATTTTCTTGTAATGTAATATTTTCTTAATATCTATTTAATGCAATGCCAATTTTTATTGTTTCACTTTATTGTTATTGTATGACCTGATCTTCCATGCATTTGTTTTAGAGGTTATACATTGGGACATTAAGAAATGATAATTTCTAAAGAATCGAGAAAAGGCATCTAAAAAATTCATTGTTAAGGATAAAGTGACTTTGTTTTGTCTCTGCATACATCTCTAAACTTCATGCAATTTACTGTTTTATCTCTGCAAAGGGATTTGAGAGATAGAATAGATAAATTAGGTTTTTCATCGTGAGGGATTAGTGTTGAGTATCTTAGTAGACGTGGGTGAAAATTGGAATAGTATTAAATAGAGAAACACATTAATATTGCATCAAGGGTGGATAGGCATGATAACCCCAACATATTTTAAATTCTGAATTTACCTTTAATCATCATCTTTATCTTTTATCTTCATCATCTTTTAATTTAAATCTTTATCTTATCTTTTAATCTTCTATTTTAAATTTCTTATCCTTCTTATCTTTGACTTTCTTTAAATCTTACATTTAAATTTCTTATCTCTTTTACTTGTCTCTTGTTTGTAAATTAGGTTTGCATGTACAAACAAAATTCATGTGGATTCAACACTGACTTTTGAATACTTTACTATTTGAGACAAATTAATACACTTGCCAACGAGTTAACAATACCAAATCCACAACCTTAAATTTGATCACAACACAATTTGAGTACATCTTAAAAAAAACAAAACAACAACAGTTTGACTCATCTACTGAATTGCAAATGCAATGGTGACAACACACAACAAACCCTATAGGAAGACCCCAATGCATCTTAGGACCTTTACCCTCTTTCTCTTAATGTTTGTCTTCATTTGTTGCTTAGTTATTTTTTTCCATAGTTCTTCAATACCATTGGCATATCCGTGAGATTGAGCCTCTTCTTTTGCAAGAATCTTCTTCACTTCTTTAACTTGTTCATCATATAGACGAATTCTTTTCTCATGTGATGCAAGTTTTTGTTCAATTGTGATAACCTTATGCTTAAGCTTCTCCACTTGTGAAAGATAAGGATTAACCTCCACGATACTTCCAGAACCTTGGTTGGTTTAAATATTTTGGCAAATCATCATCCCAAAAACAAAATTTACCCCTCTTATCTTCCTACACATTATATGATAGCCACTAACACAATCGAAATCAAAACACACTAGAAATCAATTATGTCAAAAGTAAAAATTTCTTACATTCCATTCATCACATCGTCAAAATATCTTGTCTGATGCTTCTTAGTTCGAGATTTGCCGACTTATTGCACCAACAACGAATGCATAGGAACCCAAATGACGAAGAAGAAGCTTTCATGGATGTCATTCTTTTTTCTGGACTAGAGAACATTCAACTCGCACAAATACCCCTCAACGAAGATAATCCAACACTATACAGAGGTGCACCACTATGAATCTTAGATCTTGATTCGACGTAACATCACAGGTAACTTGTTAGCGTGTATTGTTAATGACTACATCAACAACTAATGAATTCTTCTAATATCAAGGACCTCGCACAAAATTTTTTAAATATGAGAAATCAATCGCAAAAAAAAATTATTAAAAATAAGGTGCAATATTCATATATATATATATATATATATATATATATATATATATATATATATATATATATAAAAGAATGAAAAACATATTTAAATTATAAAAAAAAATACGTAATCGCATTCGAGTGCGTTGGTTTGACGTCGCATAAATGAATTCAATTCAACGAAACCTTTACCCGTCTCATCTCACGCCACCCAAAGTTGTCTTTCGACCTTTCTCTCTCAAAACCTTTGCTTTTGCGTGGCCTATATATATATAAAACTAACTTCCCCAAAACCCAATCATATATCATTTCATTTCTTTTTTTCTCGTCCATCCCGTAACCATGTCTCAGGTGCAATTTTTGCATTTATTTTCCTCGTCTTTTTCCCCTCAATTTTGCTTTTACAATTTCTGATTCCCTGTTCTGGATGATTGACCTGGACTTTATAGCTAGGAATTTCTGAATTGTAATTTTTTATTGGAATAATTTCTTTGATTTTTGAAAAAATTAGGAATTCCTGTATTCGGTTGGGAACCCTTAAAACTAGAGCAATGATTATTAGTACATGATTGGGCGAAAATGGCATGCATTATATTTTCTTCAACCATCGGTTTCTCTGTCAACTATTGCAGAATTTTTTTTACTTTTTTAGTTAACATGGTTTTTCTTATAACGCGCATCGCTATAACTTTCTTTTGAACTCTTTATTCCTGATTATATATGCTCTAACAATTAAGGGATGTGATTGCTTCCTCTGCTCAGGAATAGTTAAATTAAAACGTTGTCTGTTATTGTTGGTCAAAGTTCAAATCCAATACTAGATATGATTGATTGGTCCTTTATTATTTGCTAAGATTTTTCAGATTATGGCGTGGTGTTGTTCTTTTCTGTCAATTTTGTTATTATTACTAGCCACTAGGTATAGAGGATCTGTCTGAAGGATCTAAAAGACTTGGTTAGATGCACCACTGTTCAAACGTTTGTTTTGTTTTTCTTCTAAAGCTTGTAGGTGTAGCTTTCAGTTTGTGTTTGCAGTCTTTATACCTGAGTAAACATGATTTACATGGCTACTTTCACCTTTAGTAGCAATGATGAACCATATTATTGTAGTAGATTTATTATATATGTATCTGATTTCCTGCTTTGCTCTCGTCCATACTTTCCCTCCCTTCCTTTTCTTAAATTCAAAGTATGAATGTATTTCTTTTATGTGTGCGTATAGGGGTTTAAGAATTAAGATGATTATTTATTCTTATCTCCCCCTTAATATGAAATTTTTCGCATTATGATTGCAGACTGTTGTCCTCAAAGTTGGTATGTCATGTGAAGGATGTGTTGGAGCAGTGAAGAGAGTTTTAGGAAAATTGGATGGTATGTCAAATCCCTTGAATTGAAAATTGTCATTATATTGTACTTAAGCAACATTTTAATTAACTGTTAGTGCAAACTTTCTCTAATACTCAATCAATACATGAAAATGGTTCTCACACAACCAATTTACTTTGTAGTTCTGTGCCTCTTGTCAATTTCTGTCAATCCAGATACGTTGTCAGCATGGCATCTTAATTCTCAAAAGTTTTTGGGGTTCTGATAGAATATATGAAATTATCATATCTAAGAATATCTAAAGTTATCCTCTAAGATTAGTTTCCCTCTTTCCTCATTATCTCTTAGGTCACCATACTTCCTTATCATATCATTAATTGTTTCCCTAATTAACTAGGATTATGACTAGCATAAACAAGGGATGGTGCTATAAGTTTTATGAACATAACAATATATCAATACATTATAATACATATTATCTTTTATATCTCTTCGTTCATCTCTAACTTTAAACCCAAAAATTTCAACCTGGTATTGGGTCCTCTGAGATTTATCTTGTCACTGCTCTACTGCTGAGGTTCCTAAAATTTTGAGTCCGTCTTTCTTGCTGAACCATACTTCCTTTGACATCTTATGGTGTTTTCTGCTCCTTTCTGTTGTGTTGTTCATTTTGCAAGCTCAGCCCTCTTCCCATTGTGTTCTTCATTCTAACTGTTTTCTTCTCCGTCTTAGCCTCCACTGTGTGTTTTACCAACTTGTTTTGTCTTCCACAGCACGTGATGCTAGATTAGAAGGAGAGAAAGGTGAACGGTGATTGGTGTCTAGCCCTGTCTCTTGTCACAAATGCCATTGGGTCCTAGATTCCTAGTCTGTCTCGTATATGCTCTGACCCCATTAGAATATATGAAAACATCAATATCATAAATATTTCTTAGAGTATACTCTGGGATCAGTTTCCCTATTTCCTCATTACCTCTAGGAATTGCTTACAGCATTTCCTTATCATATCATAAATTCATAATTTGTTTTCTGAGTTAGCTAGGATTATGACTAGTATAAACATAGGTTAATGGTCTAGGTTTTAATATCAAACACAACATATGAGGAACTTTGGTTGGTATACCTGTCATTTCTATGACTTTAAGATTCCAGCTCAGCATGTTTATTTCTATCGTATTCTTTTAACAGGAAACCATAGAAACAAATTGGCTTCGAAATTTGGATTGTTTTCTTATATGTAGTATAGTATAGCAAAAGGCTGTTAGTTTCTATGAAGAAACCACATCAAATTCAGTGTTACATTCTAATAACCAGCATTAACAGTGAGTCATTGACAACCAGAGCAGGGTATTTTTTTTATAATTTCCAAGAATTAACTACAAACATGAAACAATATGATCAAACAATCACAATCCAACAGGAAAGAGAAATAACGTTAAGAGAGAAGAGTGTTAACAAGAACTTTGAGCTATTTAGCATTACCAATGACCTCAAAATGTTCTACTTCTTAAGTCATGTAAGGGCACATAAAACACTCATAGATAACACTGGATAGGGAAGGAATTAAAATTTCAGGAAGGAGCTTCAGAATCAAATAAACAGCTGAAGCATTTTCGAAACATGTTCTGCTACTTAAGAGAGGAAGAAAGACAAATAAAAGATAATGAAACGTTGAATTGATATTTACTGAGATATAATACAATATTCCGATGTTGTAGAATAATAAGTGGTAATTTTATTTGCAGGTGTGGAATCATATGACATTGATTTGAAGGAACAGAAGGTGGTAGTGAAGGGAAATGTCCAGCCAGACACAGTTCTTGCGACCGTTTCCAAAACTGGGAAGAAGACTACCTTCTGGGAAGGTGAAGCAGCAGCATCCGAAACTAGCACAGCAACTGCCTAGAACATTTCGCTCTATTCTGTTCAGAAGAAGTAGCTGCGTAAATCAAATACTATTTTATGGACTTGAAATAACGATGGGACTTGTTATCTGGTGTATTTTAGTGTGTCACAACAAAGATTGCTGTATATGACTGCTTTCAACATCTGTGCTACTGTATTAATGTGCTTTTATTGAGAGTTTAACTTCCTTTGACTTTGTTCCGACTTCCCACTGATTTTCTTCGTTCTGTTTATCAATTCAAACCGCAAATATTTCTAAGGCCATCTTTAACCGTGAAACAGTGTTTTTCCTCTCTCTCGTTGACATTCTCTTCTAAACAAGGGTTCATTTTTTTAAACCAAGTTGCTTCTATAAGCAATTGAAGTTCTATTTGCCCTTGTGCCTAAAAAAGTAATATTTGTCTATTACCTTTTTCAAAAATCGAGGTCAGCAACAGCCAACAGGTATGAAATGCATGTTAAACTAGCTCGCGGCATACTGAGCATAGTGTAGTGTGATTTGTTGAGGAAGTACAAGCAATAAAAAAACAAAAAACCCTGAAATGCATGTATAAGTATAATTGGAAATACTCGTCCACCATGTCCATGAGCAAACCTTCTCCTTCCTCTATTTCAAAATTAAGTGTTACATTTGAAAAATTATATATTTAAAAATACGTGTTATATTTGATTTTTTAATATAATATTAATTATTATTTTTTATTAATACTTTTAATAAATATCACTTTAGTTTTTGAATCTAAGAGGTGTATTGGATTAAGATTTTAAAAGATTATTTTAGTATAAAAAAGTTTTATAAAGTTTAAAGATTATGTAGGAATATCATGATTTATCAGATTTTTTATAAGATTTTTATGATAGTTTGAATTTATAGTATAAGAATTAAAAAGATTTGAAATGATTCTTTGAATTTTTAAAAATACACTTAAAATTACAAGAGTTAGTGAAAAAAATAATAAGAAATAATGAGGTTTCAATTAAAAAAAGTAAAACCAAAATAATTTTTTAAATATTTTAATAATTATATTGATTCTAACTTTATGTTATCTTATACTAACCTATCTTGCAATAATATCTTCTCATTCTCACTTTTAGATTTGAACAATAGATTTAAAATTATATATTTATTTTTATTATTATAATTATTTCTATAATTATTTCATGATAAATTTAATGACATGTGTTACATGTGATGCAATAATAAACATATACTAGAAGTAAGAGAGGAAAATTGGTAGGAAGGTTACTTATGTGGATAACAAAATTAAGGATAACAATCACGAAAATATTACGTCGAACATGTTATGGGCATAGTCCGTATAAGGAAAACATGGTTAGTTTTAGGAAAAAAAAACAAATGCTAATTTAATTTAGAAAACAAAGGGAAAAGTGAAGAGGGGATGAATATATTTGACATTTTTTTATTCCAAAAGAATAAGAAAAATATATATGACAGATGCATCTTAAAGAATATTAAAGAAAGAAAAAAGATATATGACGAGAGAGAAAGAAGTCAAGTAACCGTCGAAAAAGAAAGAAAAAAATCTATTAAAATCTCAAAGATTTTGGTAAGATTATTTGATAGATGATGTTTTATACTAAAAATCTAAAGAAATCCTTCTTACAAAATAATCTATAGAAATATGTATATTTTTTAATACTAAAATACTTTTTATGAGTTATAAAAAATCTTAACTAAATATGATCGAATTTTATTGACTTTCTTAAAAATCTTTAAAACCTTAATTAAATATCACAATACTTATTTATATTATTTAAAATTAAGATGGAATATAATAAAACTTTTTATAAAAAAAATTAAAATCCTTTAAAATCTTAATGTAATAGACTCCATAATATTAATAATAGTCTTTTTATGTATTTAATAAGAATAATTTTATAAAATAAAATTTTTATTTATTAATTAATTTTTCTTATTATGTAAAATAACATAAAATCACATTTATTTTGGCAGCAAGAGACTACTTATTTGGTAGAGCTGCTTCAGTTGCCTCAAACCCCATTGGATGTTTAAGACGGGAAGATAAACGTCCTTATAGCTTAAGACCCAGCAATAGTTTATGCATTCACGTCCAAGTACATTATTGAACCAGCCTCAAATGTCTTCCACTTTAAAAAATGAAAGGTATCGCGGAGAAGTTCGATAACAAAGTGCCAACGCACATAAAGATAAAATGAGAATTTTTATATTGCTTTCACATCACACAAGAATAGAATGATTGAGTCAAACAACATAAAATAAACTGTAACTTTCCTTTAAAAAAACAAAAAAAAAAAATGTCGCTTATCCTGCTAATTTCTTTTGACCGTCAAATATAGAAATGTGTCATAGAAAACAGAAATTTCTTAGATGATAAAATGTCTTATAAATGTTCCATTATTCTAGTTATTTATGTATAAATTTTATGTGTGTCACTAGTATATTCATGGCTAGTCAAATCCTAGAAAAGATAATCATTGTAGAAATCTCAATGCATAACTGTATATAGGACTTAGCATATGTTTGGAAACTTTGTTCTTTTTTTTTTTTGAAATAATCACTATTTTTTAAAAATATTCTTTCAAGAAGCTGATAAAAAAATGTTTTTCTAAAATAGTTAAACCCAAAATTATATATATATATATATATATATATATATATCAATTTTTTACATAATTTATAATATCTTTTTTATAAATAAAAAAATTGTGAGAGTTCGATCGATCACTCTGGAACAAATAAAAAAAAACCTACTTTATATTAAGTAAAATAAACTTCAACTCAAGTATTAAATATGAATTTTAATTTTAATTTCAGATTCATATTTGCGTTAATGATTTCTCTAATTAATTATTATATTTATTAAAAATTCAATAAATATAATATTTAATCCTATATAGTTTAATTTCATTATAGATTAGATTATTGACGTCACGGTGTTGTTAATGTCAATGTGAAGTTTGTATTGATTTTGTCGATAATTAATTAATCTTTAAAAAATGACTAATTTTCTTTAATAAAATCTTTTCTCTTTATTAATTTTTTTTATTCAGATAACTTAAGCTTAAAGACTTTGTTAGTTTTACTTAATTAGACCAAACAACATGTTAATAAATAAATATAATATAATAAGATATAAAGGTTTAATTATTCCTTTGGTACTTATATAGTTGCAACTTACAACAATTTTTTATTTTAATTTTTATAATTTAAAATATTTCATTTTGATCATGTTGTAAATATGTAATTCTTTTAATCTCCCCCGTTTAAAATTGCTTAAGGTTATTGTATCCAAATCCTCTCCGGACCAAAGTTCTCTCTAGTCCTTCTATCTGTTTTATTTTTTTGCTGGAGAGGTAGTTTCCCTCTACTTTCTCCTATTTTCTGCATCATTTGATTTTTTTATTTTTTTTGTGCTTCTTTTTTATTTATTTTTTGCTGGAGAGGCAGAAGGATATGTTTCCTTGTTGCCGCAATTAACATGGTTGGTAATTGCAACCACCAACGCTGTGAATCAAAATCAAAATGAGAGCACACTGAGAGCAAAAACCTTGTTTTATTTTATACACCAAAAAACTAGATGCAATATATTGGCAGCTAAATGGTAGGTCCACCACCCAACAACAACACTGTTAAGAAACAATAATTGATGTGGACAAGCGAAACAGGAACAGGAGGAAGTGAGCAAGAATTGCCTTATTACATATTCGAATCTTCCTATGTTCCCTTTCATATTATCAGAAAAAGAAATATAAAAGTAAAATTAGCAAACTAAATCTAAAATAAATGATGATAGGTTTTGTCATAATTATTTTAACCTATTTTCCTTTTCATAACAATAAAAATCCGGTATCCAATGAACACTTTGAAATGATTTGTGTACCTCTTTCTAAAAATTAAATAAATTTGTTAATTACACCAATTCCAGTTCTGTGCACACATACATCATATGCACCTAACACATGCCCGTTGATTTGCTTCTTTGATTTTGCAATAGGAGAGATTTATTTTACACAACTATAATTAATTACACAAAATCCACACACAATGCTTTTTTTTTTTCTTCTTCAAATTTTAGTAATCCCGTGGTATTGTTTCATTTGTATATGAACCGTGTGAGTTGTATCCATCCAATGGGGAAGGTGGTGTTGTATATGGCCTTCTAATAGAAGTCTATAGCATTGTTTGTGCAATTATAGAGAGGAAGCAACTCCTTGCACTTGTCTGATGAAGGGATGTAAGGAGGGGTAGCACACCTCAACAATGGCCAATTGACGCCATTGAAAAATGGATGGTGCTTAATTGCCAGGGCACCCATTGTAGACCCTAGTCTCATTGTTGAGTCCTTGACCAAAAGTTGTGAGATCAAATCCCTGGCTGGTCCAGGGATCATTGGCTCCTTAGGGAACTCAAGGGCTCGAGCTACAATGTTAGCTAGGGTTAACTCATTCTCAAGCCCTTTAAAGGGTGTGATCCCATAGAACATTTCAAAAATGAACACTCCCAAGGTCCACCAATCAACAGCATTACCATGACCCTCCCCCGAAATCACTTCTGGCGCCAAGTACTCGTGGGTCCCAACGAACGACGTTGATCGAATTTCTATTGGCTCAGCTATGATCTCAAGGGACCCACAACGAGAGAACCTCTTGCTACGACCCCGTTTTGGGTGGAAGCATGGGACAGATGGCACGATGCAATTGGGCAGCATGCATGATGACATGGTGGGAGTGCATTGCTTCCTCGAATGTTCCTTAGAACAGGTGTTGCTGGGTGGATCTTCATCAAACACCATCTGAGCCGTTGATGCGGTATCGTCACCTTTTAATGAGAGGTCAAAGTCTGTTAGCATAATGTGACCGTCTGATCTTATGAGCACGTTTTCAGGCTTCAAATCACGGTATATTATCCCCATCATGTGTAGGTACTCCAACGCAACCACAACTTCAGATGCATAGAACCTGTAACAGCCAAGCCACCAATATTAATATTACTACTAAAATGTATACCAATACTCACATTTGCACCTTCGACATTCAAGTCAACAAAACAGTAGAATTGTTCTTATCGCCATCGTATTATTTTTTGGTATATCACCATCATAATTTTATTACCATCAATATTTCTTCAATAATTAAATTATGTAGGGTCCAGTTTTGAATAATCGTAGCCATTATTTTTAAAATTTGACCAAGGAAAACGCCATGAAGTTTTGTTTTTCAGAGGGAAAAAAGGATAATAGTGTCCTCAAATTTACAGCTTGAATCTTACATGGCAATCCCTATATATTATATTAAGAGCCCGTAAGTTGCATTTCAGTATGTCTATTTATGCAAACATTTTTTATCTACAAGTATCTTCTATGTAAAGCAAGGCACTAAAAAATAAAAAATGATACCTCTCAACAAATTAAAAATTTAAAATGTGATTTGTCGTTTTGAGGAAGTTAAACCTTTTGACTAAACCCAAGCTCCATTAGTTATTTATGCAATAGTTTAATATCAAGGTCTCAATCCAAGTTTCGGCAAGATTAAAAAGTCTATTAAGGGGAAAAAAACAATTAAATCTCTAGAAATTCAGAAACGACGAGATGGGAAAAGCTGAAAAGTTTATTATTATTATTATTATTATTATGGCATTCCGATAATGGTTACTGGTTAAGTGGGGGTGGCACTGAATTATTATTTGGTGCACGACGGACACACCAAAAGGTTTCGTGGGCTCACAATCAAAGGCATCAGAGGAGACAGGAGTTGAATCTGATGGCCCACAGGCAATGAAATTATGAACAGACTAAGCCAACTCAACTCAAAGCCAAGGGCCTATCCCCACTTTCCCATCACAAAACTGCATCACCAAGTCAGAGAGAAGCCAAATAAACTTTCTCTCTCTCCACCTCTCCTCCATCACTAGAATATTAATTATACATTGTCCTTTTGGTTTCATTAGCCACCGCTGATATATACAAGCTCTCCAATACGTGCCAATGTTAATTGAGTTACATATCCCACTAACCACAAACAAACATCTCAGCCAGCAACGGATACCTATTAAGTTTGTTTCTATTTATAACCTAACCTTACGTATTTATATGTATATTAATAACAACACATAAGTATTGGTATGAAATGATATATTAATCCGCCGCATGCATGTTCATTCATCATCTAAAATTGCAATCTCTTGTCTATATAGAATCAAACACGAGAAACTATGTACATAGTTCAAAACTATCACATGTATATCATCCTAGGACATATAAGATCGATCTATTAGGTGGTTGGAAGGTGGAGGCTTAAAGATGAAGGGAATAGGGAGAATCTCCCACTAACAAATTTCTAATAAACTAAAATTTATCGATCGATAAAAAAAAAATGTCTATGATCAAATGATCCTAATTAATTAATCTTCACCCAAAAATTAATAACATTGGATTACACATTTAGGCCAAAGTGTAATTAATAAAGCTCACATGCACATTAACATGATGAAGGAGAGTTAAAGTAATGAAAGGTGGCACAAACCTGACGGCGGCGAGGTGGAAGCGTTTATCGGGCTGGCGCTGGCGGAGGACGTGGAGGTCGCCGCCGGGGCAGAACTCGGTGAGGAGGCAAGACCAGCGCGGCGAATCGAGAGAAGCATAAAGAGTGGGCAAAAAAGGATGATCCACCATTTGCAATATCTCTCTCTCAACCTTTGCCCTCGTGTCTTTGTTCCTGGCCACGAGTTCCTTCTTGTCCATCACCTTCGCCGCGAAGAGGCACCCGCTGGAGCCCTTGAGCTCCACCAAGTAGACGCTTCCGATGTCGCCACTCCCCACGCGCTGCACGAACCGGAGGTCGCCGAGTGCCAGGGTGGCGCCGCCGCCGCGCTGTATGGCGTCCCAGGAGGGGTCCGAGGAGGGTGCGTGGGACTTGGCGGAGAACGTCCACTCCGTGCTGGCGGTGGCGGTTGTGGCGGAGTTGTCGGAGTCTTCCTCGGCGGAGGAGTGCATTGTGTTGTGAGTGATAATAATAATAATAATGGAGTTGGAGTTTGCTGTGTTGGTTGTTAGAGAAAGGTGTGTGTATGTGGTGTGGGTGCTAATGGAGAGTTTTGAGGAAGGGAGGTGCGGGCATAATGGGCCGGCAGTTTATTATTGGGCCATCTGGTGCCTTCACACTGGGTCAAGGGGCCCATCTGCTTACAATTTTATTTTATTCCTCAATTCTCATTGACATGTCAAGCATCAACTAAGTTTTGCTTCTTTTTCTTTTTTAGAAAAATGGTAGCATTTTGAAGGCACCCTGATTGCCACCAAGCAGCACATCAATGATATGTTGGAGCAACTAATGAGATCCACTTAAAAATTATTGCACAAAATGTTACACTTAGCGTAAGAAGATATCTCTGAGAATAATTATTTCATTTAAATCCACCTTCATAAAAAAATATATGAGAATTCACACAAAATCCTTAATTACAGTGATGAACCAAGTTGCGCTTTTAATAAAGTATTGTTTCTTGTTGTGCACTAATTTCTTTTAAAAGGTTGTTTCTTATGTCAGTATATATCTTCCATTATTTAAAGCTAATTTGGTGCAAGGTACCAAACGATGGTTATTAGTCTTAAAATAAAAACAGTGGTCATTAGTAATTTAGTACTAACGCCTGATTGGTTTAAATGACATGTATTTTAGTTTTCTTAAATAAACAAGATTTTGATTTAAAAAAATTATGTATGAAAAATATAGGAAAAACTAATTTCATTTTGTTATAATTTTAAATAAGAAAGGATATTTATGAATTTTTTTATAAAAAAAAACAATGCCAGTTTTAGAAAAACTAAAAGAAGTTACAAGTTTTGGTACTATATTTCTTTTATTTTAAAATAAAAGATATTCCACATCATGTATGAGCGGATGAAATTAAAACTTATTCTAAAAAATAAATTTTATATATTTTTTCTGACTGGTATTTTTTCGTATACTGTAATGTTCATTTAGAATTTAACTTGACAATGTGTTTTATTATAATCGAGCTATTACGTCATTCAGGGAGTATTTAGTATATATAATTACTTTAAAAATTATAAAATAGTACGTAACTCTTTATTTTGTTTAACAAAAGGTATTTGTAACTTTTTGTTTATTACTCAACTAATCATTTTCTGTCGAATTGATTTATTTTGAAATAAAATAATATCTTCAATTGTAATTTCATATTTAAATTAGAAATTGAATTTCAAATTATAATTAAAAGACTTAATGTATTAAACCAATTGTAACAACAACTTTTGGTTATATAAAAAGTAAGGTGATTAGATTATAATGTTAAAATATTTTATGATGTTAATGACCTTTAAATTTATAAATAATTTATATAAAGTCAGAAATTCCACTTCATCCATTATACTTGAAAATAAATTTATATATATGGACCATTCAAACTAACAAATCTTATTCAAAACACACGCGAATCTTTAGTGTGATAGACAAGGGGGCCATGACTCTTCCAAAAGTTTTAAAACTTTTCTTTTTGGTAGCAGGTTTTAAAACTTTTAAAAATATATGAAAAAAATAATACTATGCAAATTGGAAATAAAATTTATTAAGAGAAAATTGAAAGAGTATGCTAAAATCATTACTTTTTATTTCCATTATTTGTTTAAAGTGATGGAGTAAATAATCTCTCTCTCTCTGTGACGGCCTTGATTCTTTTTCACAATCGCATGTTATTCTATTATCAGTCATGGTCATATAAAAATTATATACTTATATCCTTTAGTTGTATTCGTTTTTAAATATCATTATACTTACTAAAAACATTCATTACTATAATTATTGGTTTTTTTTTTCTTCCTTCTTTCTTTTACACGATTTTAAGATAACGAAAACTTTAAAAGTCAGGCTAAATGTTCTTATAATAAAATTTTAGAATACAGAATGATGTCTCGGTGTTTGAGATAACAAAAAAAATCTTAAAAAAAAAATACTCACCGCTTATTAAATACTTATATTTATATTCTATCTTTTTCTACTCAAAGGATTAAGTAAAACTAAATATCTTACAAAAATTGAACTAAAAATTGAATACAAAAGAAAAAGCACTTTGGAAAACAATTTAATTTCAGTTAAGAAGTAAGAGGTAAATTAATACTAACAAGTTTCTTGATTACACACACATTTTTTTAAGAGTATATTTGAATAGAGAATTTTAACTGAGAAAAGTAATTTATCAGAGAAATTGAATTTCTGTAATCTAGAATTTAATGTTTGGATGTTTTTTTTTTGAAGAATTTAAAATTTTGAAATTTTAAAATAGAATTTTAAACAACTAAAAATATGAAATTTTAATTTCCTTCTAAAAGGTAATAAATTGAAATTATCTTCTTACCGTTCTCAAGAAAGACAGTCTGAGCTCGTGGAACATCGATTGGGTGTGAGCGGAAACATGTATAATTAGCACACCAATCATATCTTTTCTTTTTTTCATTCATTTTTTTTCAACTTCATAATTTTAAATTTTTTTATCCAAACACAAAATTTTGAAAATAAAAGAATTTCAATTGAAGTATTTAAAATTTTTAGAATTTAAAAGAAATTATATTTTAATTATACTTAAATTAGAGTAGCGATTCTTATATTTTAATTAATGAATCTTATATAAATAAAATGAGTTTTATGTTAAGCTGTAGTAAAAGTTTACTTTTTAAAATCCCACTTGGATTTAATTTGGCAATGGAGAAACATGTTCATTTTTCACAATATTTAGTGGAGTGAGCAAGATGTGAACAGAAAATAGATCAACCTGGAGCGTGGAGTAAGTCTTCATAAACATTTTCAAGGAGCTTTTGCATGATCTGAATTATGGGTCATTCTTCATGGGATTAATTTGACTAGTGAGCGCGGGTTTTCATCCACTCAGATTCAGGAGATGCTATTCCTATGGTTAAAGGCCTAAAGGATGTATCAACCAAGTGGTAACCATTTGATGCTGAGATACCTTTCTTTGCAATATATGCTGTACAAGCTGACTTTAGATGGCCATGTACGCGGTTATTGGGCTGTGGTCCACTACAAAGAAAATGAATTGTTGGGTTAAAAAAACGCTGATAATATTTTATTAAAAATATTTAAATAGAAAATATTGTTAAAAACTCGAAATAGAAAATTATTTTTATTTTCAAAATATTAGAACTCTTAAAACATGTTTGATTTGCTTATTTTACTCACAATGAGGTTGTTGATTTCAACTGAAATTAAGATTTTATTGTTTTTAGTTTTTGATTCATTTGTGAAAATATTTTCACTGAAAATGAAAACAGAAATCCAATCAAACACATCTTTCATTACCATTTTTTATTTTCAGTGAGAATAAAAAAAGAAAACAAAAAAAGAAAACAACCAAACCAAACACCCCCTAACTGGTAGAAGAGTACGACCTATTATGGGACATACAATGCATTACAGACGTATGATTATTACGCTTCAACCGGGTTATTCTATTCCACCTCTTAGAAAGAAAAAAACTTAAATCAAAATACTTAATAGCATGGCGATACATTTATACAAAACTTCTACCCCAAACACACGCAATGGAGCCGTAGACAATCAAGTAAAATCCAATCCACGAAATCATTTGATCTATGGACAGCATCGTTGTGGTAAAGGCCGTAATGCCAGAGGAGATATATTTTTTCGTCTCTGTAATTTAGTGTTTTTTTTTGTTTTTGTCTCTGGAATTTTCTTTTTTTTTTAGTCGTTTCAAGATATGTTTGTTTTATTTTTGTCCTTAAAACACTTTAGATAACACTTTAAACAATAAAAAAATGATATATAAAGCGTTTTAAGGATGAAAAAAAAAATACATTTTACAATAACTAAAACAGTAAAATAATTACAAGAACAAAAATGTTAAATTACAAGAATAAAAAATGTATTTAAACCTTTTATTATTAATTTGTCTCTTCACATTCAATTGTAAGTATCTCTTTTTTTAATTTTTTTATGTGATTTTATCATTGTTTAAAATTTACTTTTTAAAATAAATAATTACTAATATCTTCTAATTTCACTTTTACATTGTATTTTATACAAAATTAGTATTTTATTTTTCTAATTTCAAGCTTTATATTGTTTTTATAACTTTTTTATTCGATGTGATCTTTTAATATTTTATTTTGTATCAATTTTGTTCTTTTGTTATAATAATAATTATGATAATATTAAATCTCATAGTTCATTGGAACCTTATTAGAATTTGAGATGCTTTGGCATAAATTGAATTATCTCATTAGAAATTAGGTTGTTATATCCTTAGTCATCATCCTCCTCTTCCCCTTCCTCTCCTCTTTTTCCCCCTTGTCATCGCTATTCACATTTTTTTTTTTTATGAAAGACCATCACCATTCAACATAATACAACATCTCAAAGCCTTATATAAAATCAAAGGCTTTTTCCTCCTCCCCTCTTTAGAGTAACTTCTAATGATATTATTTTCTCACACGTTACTCTTTCGTATTTTGGGTATTAAAAGTGAAAAAATAGATAAGAGCTTTAGTTTTAATTTATTCAAATATTACATAATCTTGCTCATGAAATTCTGAACATCTTGCAGTTAACACAAGGAGCATCTCAACTAACATTCAAGTGCAATCACAAAATTTGCCCCAATAGAACATAAATGTTTTTTTTTTTCATTTTTGTGGTCAATTAGAATCATGATTGTTATAAAATTTTGTACAATAAAATCACGATTTTATTATTTTTATTATTGTTGATGCACCATGGAAGTACAATTCTATTGTACAACAACAATTAGTTGCACAACGAAATGGTGATTCCGCCATATGAAATTTTACACTTTCATTATACATTTTTTTCTCCAAAAAAAAAAAAATACTAAACAAACGTGTGATTCCGTTGTACATTTTTTTTTCAGGAACAAAATCAAAACAGATCTGAGATTTTGTTGTATACTTATAACAAAATCACACTTTCGTAGTACTCTCATGTTTTAACCCCCTTGCACAACAAAATCATAATTTTATTGTGTATTTTTCTCTTTCCCGATAAGCATTACAACATCATATTTCGACTGCACAAAAGGGGGTGCAAATTTTTCGCACAACGGAATCACAATTATGTTGTGCTTTTGTATAACAAAATCGTGATTCCATTGTGCAAAAAATTTGCACCCCTTTTATGCAATAGAAACACAATGTCGTAATACTTTTCGGGAGAAGAGATAATGTTAAAATTTTAAGGAATTGTAAGAGTATTAGGGCTAATAGCAACTCCCATGTTTTTTATGGATACACTATTATACTGAAGCCCAAATAGCCCAAATTTCCTTTGTTGTTTAGACAAACATTCCAAGTTCAAATAATTACAAGTTTGGAAAAAAAAAGATTTGATAGTCTTAATTATTTCAATTGAAATAATTATCATGTAATTATATTTTTCTTGTATCTAGTCAATTTGTTTTAGTCACTATTCAAAGTCAGCATGTCTTTCCTTTATGAAATATTTTAGAAACATGTTGGTGCTATGGATTTTTGAGATATTTTATGCTTGGAGGGTATTCCAAGACATTCTATTTATTTGTTTTTGTTGAAATAAGAAGGTTAATATACTGCATTTTATTCAGACTTCATCAAATACGTAATGAGACTTTGTTTTCAATATTTTATATTTTTTCTTTTTTTGTGTGTATATACATTCATAGATGGGAGTTGTGTCAATATATATGGATACATGTATAGAATTACTTAAGTGTCAACACTTAATTATTTTGATAAATAAAAATTATGAATACTGATTATTGATTCTAAAATAATGCACGTGACTTTGGAACATGCATGACTTTATTTTCCTTTTTCTAGTGTTGAAGTTTTTTTGCAAAATATTTTATATCTTCCTTCATAATTCTTTTTTATTTTTTTGCTTAATTTCATTGTGTGGTTTGTGCCTACATATGTAGATGCGAGTAGTTGCACACATATGCAAATATATGTGTGAAATTACTCAAGTGTACACTTGATTATTATGATAAATGAGAAAAATGAATATTGAAAATTGAAACTAAAATAATGCACACGACTTAGGGTGCTTGAGTGATTTGATTTTCCTTGTTCTAGTGTTGAAGTTAATTTATTGATTGTGTGTATATGTACAGACATAGAAGTGAATATGTAATGTACGTGTACACATGCATATATATATATATATATATATATATATATATATATATATATATATATGAAATTATTCAAGTGTGAACAGTTGATTATCGTGAAAATGAGAATAATGAATATTAATTATTTCGATTTAAAATAACGCACATGATTTTTGTATGTGCTGATGCTGATTAAAATTAAAAAAATTTAGGTGTGATTTTGATAGTATTAGATAAAATTCTAGAAATATACTTCCGGATGTGATCTTGAGTTGTTTATATCGTTTATGCAATTTAATAGAGAGTTTGGTAAAAAAAAAAAAAAAACCTTAGATTTTGATAACCAACAGGGTCATCCTACTTGTTGGGGATTTAGATAGTTTGTATAAGCTCATGGCCTGTTACCTTGTTCTTGTCATTAATGCACACCAAAAACCTAGAGTTTGATTTGCAAGTTTAATCATAATATCTTATGATACTCTAAACCAGTTTATGTTATAAGGAAGACTGGAAGAGCAAGAAAATCCAGCAAACCCAAAACTGAGTGATCTGAAGCCCAACAACTGCATATCCTATATACCTCCTTCCTTCTTCTCCATTATAGAATAAATTTTAAATTTCCTGCCCCATATCACAGTAGCTCCCCATAACATTGTTGTTCTAACTTATAGGTATTGTTTTATTGAAATTAAAGCAAGAGAAAATAATTAAGGAGGTTGTGACTTGTGTGTCCAGATAACAAATATATGTAACTTAATGCATGCACAATAACATTATGAATATGGGAAATATCTCTACTTGCCTTTTTAATTTTAACTAATTGGTTTCTAACTAAAATGTGTAGTTAGTTTGTGATTCAAATGTAGTTCGAGTGTCTGGACAAAGTTAAAAATGATGGAAAAGTAATTGTTTGGTCACGATGATACTTGAAACGGAATGTTTCATATATAAAATTAATCCCGTATCATTTAAATTATACGTTAACTATTTTTCTAAAAAAAAATTTAAATAATCTAGATTGACTTTTTTGGTGCACCAAACCAAATTAGAGGAAATAGTACACTATATTTATTTTTAAACAATAATATATAAATAATTTTAGTTTTCAAACTATTTTAAATAACTTGTTTTTTTTTTAATTTTAGTTTAATTTAGTGTTTTGATTTTTTTACACAACCTTGTACCAAAGTACCAGATCAACAACCCCCACCCAATTGCAACTTGGAAATTTTGCCTACATCACCAACCATCTTTACCTCAAACAAACACCACCAAAAAATTACAGCTACCGCACTACCATAAAACCATTGTATCTCTTTTAAATCAATTGCATTTCCATTCATCGCAAAAGACATCCTATAATTAAATGCAAGCAACCTTACAAAATACAAATCTCATTTCCACGAAACCATATATAAGGCGCAGGATATATATATATATATATATATATATAATTTTGATAATTATTATACTATTTTTATAATTTGATATAAAATTATATGTATATATTATCATAATTATTTATGTCAAATTTTATTAAAATTAAAATAATCAGATTATTTATATTTTGAAATATTTATATTATATTTATTTTAATTTATATGAATCGAATAATAAATAATTTTGAATTAATATAAAATTTTACACATATAAATTATATGAAAGAAACTTTTAATTTAAGTTTTAAGAAAATTCAGTTAAAAATAATTATGATCACTTGATCCCTCTTTATATATATATATATATATATATATATATATATATATATATATATATATATATATATATATATATATATATATATATATTGTTTCGCCACTGTATCCGATTTGTTAAGATTACCACTTTTGGAAAATATTCATATTTATGAACCTGGAGCCTGCTAGTACGATACATTGTTGGCGATGCAAATGTGCAATACCTTTTTAAGTTTTGGATCTTGCTAATAAAACAGATAGAGAATCAACAATAGAAAAACTTATTAAGAACTATAACAAAATATTATTAATATTTTTTAAATAAAACTTTATACTTTTAATATCTTAACTAATATCCTTAAAATAGAAGTTAGCACTTGACTTAAGTTTTAACAAAGGACTTTGAGTAATGTTGATAATTTAAGACATTAGCTATTTCCATAGTTAATTTAAAAATAGTAAAAATATACAAAAAAAATAATAATTAAGAAAAGTATTAAGAAATTGTTAAGAAAATTAAACTGTGAATTAATTTTTAGCGTAACTCGTGTGTCAATATATATATAGTACGGGCCTGTGACCCATGAGACAGAGAAACCGATTATTTGACTGGACTTGGAAGACAGTGACATTACATAGCCATAGCTCTAAGTCTTAACAGTTAACTCAACAGGTTTCATGTCACAGAATAATTTGATGGTAAGGACACCTATCATATGTTACAGTGGAAATAGGTTAGGCATCAAATGACTTTGCTTCATATTTACTCTTTCCGACTTAGTTAACCAAGAAACCACGTACGAGTCCTTCGTAATGACTAAGTATGCCATGAAATGAAAGACCCTTAATTCAAATATATAAATTATTATCCTTACAAACTCGTTTGGTAGGGAAATTTCTGCCTAGGGTGACTTGCTGATGTCCAAAACTATGAAACAGCTGCCAACGATAGTATTATTTCTCTGTAATTCTAATTGTATTTTTTTATAGGAAAAGTTAAATGCATTTTCTAAGACGTTTTTCATTTTTTTTTAAAAGGTGTGAGAATTGTAAAATATTTTATAGTGTATAAATTGCATTGTTCGTTACGAAATGTTACACTATAAACTACTATTAAGAATAAGATAGAGGGTTCTGAGTAGACTTTTTGACAAGATAGAGGAGTATTTAACAAAAAACTATTTTACCAAAAAAGAGAGCTATGTATGAAAACTATTTACATTGCAATGGTTGTTTTTGTCATGTAGGCGGCAGGAAATGTCATCGTATATGGCCATTCTTTCTCTTGGTTTGTTGTACAATAAAAGATATTACTTAGGTTGTCTTTCTCTTTTCAGATTTTAGCATTAGCTTAACCAAGGCTAATGGGAAAAAAATTATTCTAAGTAATATCAAAGCGTCACTTTTGTGCTCAAAATGAAATGTACCACTAACAAATTTTTATTCTATTAGCATATGCTCCCTGTATTTAAATTAATAGTTTCTTTTTTCTACTACATAAAGATAAAGTCTATTTTGATAAAACTAATCCAACATTAAATTGCTATGACATTTTTTAGTGAGGGTTTAATTATTTATTTATTGTGAAATATATATTCTTATAATAGTTAACATGATAAGTTTTACAAATTACTAGACTTAACACTATTTATTTTTTTGTAAAAAAACACATTACTTATTCTTTTTTAGAAAATGATTTAGAAATTTAAGTTATTTTTATAAACTAGCAAAAAATGTTATTTATTTTAAATTAAATTATAAATTAGTATAAATTAATACACATACATCAGCATTTAAAATCTTAGCATAGGTCATCCTAAAGTATAACAAAACGCTTTAATTGATGAAATTATTGTAATAACTCCCACTGCTATTATATTCTTATCCGTAGCCAGTAGGAGTGAAAATTAAGATAATGTAACGCTATCATTCTTAAAATATCTTTTATTTAATTTTATTTCTATTTTTAACGATTCTTTTTTATTTATAATAACAAGTTCTAATAAAAAATATTTTAAAAATAATCTTATTTTTACTTTGAGATTAATAAAATTAAATAATATTAATTAACTTTCTTAATTAGTGTAAAATTAATTATTTTTATTTATGTGAGTGTAAGTTAATAATAACTTCGTTTCCTTTCCCTGAAAATTCAGCAAGTGCCATGATTAGGTAGCTTATGCTCAAACTTATAATGATTTTTTTTAATCACATTAACAAAGTTAGAACATTTTGTAAAAAAGAAAAAGACAAAGTTAGAATCTAATCTAAGAGTATGTTTTAATTAAAATTAAGATAATTTAAAAGTATTTTATTTTCGAAGTAACATTTTTTTCTTTTTACATTAAATATATTAGAATTCGTTATTATACATTTGAGTTCGTAAAGGTATTTTCAAAATTTTAATTTAAATATAGCGTAAAATTGTATGTACATTACCAGAATTCTGTCACTGTGCCGACTTAGTGGATTAACTTTCAACAAGATTGGCCTATTTTTTCAGTGGAAGAAAAAGAATAAAACTAGACTTCACAACGAAAATTAAGGAGCAACTTCATTGATTACTAATTCATTTTTAATAGGAATTTGATGAGAAAATTAGAGGAAAACAATTAAAGACAACGTAGAATAATTTTTTATTTTCTATTTTTTATCTAATTAGAAGAAAAGTGGAAAAATTATCTTTTATATTCTTCTAATATAATTATAGATAAATAGATTAATAAATAAATAAGAGAATTCATCAACTTAATATATTTTTCTCGTTTATCACTTCACTCACAAAGTTTTTTCTAGGTTTATATTCCTTTTTTAACTTATCACTAAACCTTGATTAATTAGTAAACTTATAACACAAATAATAATATATTACTTATATTTTGTTAAGTACACGGGTTCAAATGGTTTAACAAACGATTCACTTGTTTGATACTCATCATCTCAGTATCTTGACTAAATTGATAATTGGTTCAATTATTAAAATTAGGGTTTTTTACAGGGGATTTGAGCTTTTAAGTCATGCATTTTAGTCATTAAAATACTCAATAATTCTATAAGAATAATAACAAATAATTTTTTTATTTTATGAATAGTTTGATTAAATGTAGTAACGTGAGTTGTACTACTACTTGTATTTACCAAAGAAATTAAACCCTAAGTCACGTTGTTGTGGCTCGTGCAAGATGGGACCAGCACTGATATTGATATACCGCTTGCCAACCAATTAGGATTTATTATTGATTAAGGGAACATTTATTGCCATAGAAACGAAACCGACTGCCCACTGGGAATATGGACTTGGCCAATGCCCATGTTTGACTCTCTGTTTAGTTCAGTTAAAAAGAAAACAAAAATTAAGTTATGCATGAATAACTGTAAAATGATTTTATATTATTATTTAATTATAAATAATTATTTATCATAAGTTTATTGATTTTATAATAATCTTATTAAAATTTATATTAATAATAAGTTGTAGTTGATTGATAATGTAAAAAAATACAGTAAGAAAGCATAATTGTCAAAATAAATAATATTAGGAGGAGGGATAAATTATATCAATATAATTTTATAATTATTATATCATTTTATAATTTTTAATTAAATAATGTTTTTTTAAAATTTATTATTGAATTGAAAGTTTTGTTCATATATATCACATTTAAAATTTCATATTAATCTAAAATTATTTATTATTTTATTCATATAAATTAAAATTAACGTAATATAAATACTTTAAAATATGTTGAAATTTAAATCATTTAATAATTTTTTTACTGTTATTCAATTTTGATAAATTTTAGCATAAATAATTTTGATAATATATAAATATAATTCAATGATTAGATGAACAAAAATCACACTCTATGTCAATTTATAAAATTTCATCTAAATTGAATATATTTTGAACACCTCCGAAAGCGTGTATCAAACGATGGAGTTGTTTCAGACTAACTACGGGTATTTGAGATTGCTTTTACTTGTAACTTAAGTTTAAAAAATTTCAAAATAACAACTAATTTCTAATTTTTAAAATTTTATTTGTTTTTCTATGATTTTTAGTTTAAAAATAAACTTATTTTTAAAGTTTCATATTTTATATTAAAATTAATTTAGGATTTCTTTGAATGATAGTAATGGCAATAGTAACAAACAAGCTTGTGATATTAGTAACAACAATAATGATATGGTAATAATAATAATGAAGGTAATAGTGATAATGATTATGATGATCCAAGTAATTACTGGTCAAAGCACATTAAGTCTTGTGGGGGCAATTACAAGATTTGACTTTCTTTTTTACTTAAACATATTTAATAAAAGAAATTTGTCATATAAAAAAATAGGAATTGTTTCCATAACCTAATTTTTAAAAAAATGTAGAAAATTATAAGAGATAAAAAGAGAATAAACTAATATTAATTTTAACACTTTATCCTTCTATTATAGAGAGAGATCAAGTTCAGTTTTAATCTTTCTAAATGTTTTTGTGCTTTTTATTTTTCTATTTTTAAAATGTGTCACTTTTAACTCTCAAAATACTTTAAATATTGTTTTATAAATTGTATATAAATGCTTATTAGATACGATTTTGGATTAAAAAAAACACGTTACATTTTAAAATTAAATAACTAAAAAATGGACCAAAATTTTTAAAGGGACTAAAATTAAATTTAAATTTTTTTAGACAAAACAAAAATATAAGTAATCTTTCATAAAATCTTAGATATTTTGAATTCTCTAGCATGAGATTATGTATCTTGTAAATACTTATATTTTTTTGTTAAAATATTATAGATTATTTTTGTTCTCACTAATGAAAATTTCATATCCATCGTTGGTGGTGGTAGACCTAATGGTGATATTAGTAATGATGATGGTATCAATGGCTATAATGTTGTTCATGGTATCAATGATATGAAGGTAATTATAATGGTAGTGTTGATGTCGATGACAATAGTGATAATGTCAAACTTTTATATGTTGGTGGTGATAATAATGATGACAATTTAAAAAAAGACATTATCAATTGTAAAAGTAGTATTTTTATTTAAAAAGGGCTAAAAATTAAATTATTTTTTTTCTTAATGAACGGAACAATACTTTGAAACTGAAAAAAAAACATTTTAATTCTATATTTGACAAATTCATTTTATTTTTTAAAATTTCATATGAAAATGAAAATTTAAAACTCGTCACCACCCTAAATAAGTCCTTAATTGGTGATCTTAAATTTAAATCATGAATATAAAATTATGTTAAAGTGTTTAATGATTATACACCATTAATATAAAATAATTATGTAATATTATTCAATTATAAATTATAGTTGATATGATTTGTAAGATAATTATAATAAAAATTAACAAGCTCTTTATACATAGCAATATGTGACTAAATGATAAAAGAAAATTATTTTGTAATTTTAATGCATACTTTTTTTTTCAATGTTAAATATTCAAGAGAACTTTATAGCACATAGTGACATAGAAATGCCTCTTATAAAATATTCAGGTGAGTTTGTTTAAACTTAAAAGAAACAATTTTAAAATAAGTATTTTTTTATAAAAAAAAAGTAAGTAGATAATAGTGCCTCTAA
>NC_038256.2:42552643-42556365 GCF_000004515.6 Glycine max
AAAAATAACGAATTGTTGTTGGTTATATTTGAAATCGAAAGAGGTACGTGATTTAGAAAATTATATGTATTTTGACCAATTTAAACGTTAAAACCTAAATAAATCAATTCAATCGTAGACTTATGCTGCTTTACCATTCACTGCATGACAGCCTACATTAATAAATTTTGACAGCCAAATTAATGCACAGAATGACATTGTGTTATGTGTACTGTGTTGTTATTATAATAAGAAAAAAATGGTTAATCAACGCGCGCGAGTTCGTTAATGATAAGGAAATTTATTTCTTTTAAATAAAAAATTTATACTGATAATACATAATTATTTGTTTCTTTTAAATTGGAGCCATAGAAATAAAAATGTTTTAGGAGAAATTATGTATTTTTAATAAATTTGCTCAGCTTAATTCAAATTATTTAATATTAAATTTTAAGAGTTTCGAAACAAATTGGTTTTAGATATATTATTAAATTAAAAAAGTATACTCTTGTTTAATTTTAAGAAGAATTATACTCAAATAAAATATTTTATTTAACCATATATTTTTCGCAATATACCATAGTATTAAGATATACATCCAAAAGTGAATAGAATTAAGAAGTTAATTGTTATACACTACCCACTAATTACAATCCATGCTATGTGACTTTTAAGGTAGTTTAGATAAGATAGGGAAAAAAAGGTTAAAATATATTTTATAACTTCATGATGTGGCTCTTTTAGAATTTAATTGAGATATCCCTTAATTTTAAAAATTCAGGAATTTAGTCAATTAATTAGATTATTAATGAATAATTATAATTAGTAAAATTATTAAGTTAATTATAAATTATTAAAAACTTTTATCAAAGATTATTAAATTCTAACATCTTCTCCTCAATCTCAGCCACTTGTGAAGTTTCTCATCGCTAGTAGGGCGAGCAAAAACATGAGAGGATCTTTAGTGATAAAATTTATTTTAGGTTTTTGAATTAATTTTTGTAGGATTCATAATATAACATAAGATATTTTTTTTCTTTTTTTTTTTACACTCTAGTGGTAGATCCCACTTTGAATTCTTGAAATATTTTTTTAAGTCCCACAATAGATCCCGCTTAAATATATTTTATAAATTAATTAAGGAGAAAGATATTAAAAAACTACTTTTTTTTAAAAAAATAATTTTTAAGAGTTATTCTCCTAGAGTTCAATTTTTATGTTGAAGAACTTAAGCATATTTAGAAATAAATCTAGTAAAAAAAGATTATTAAGCTCAAGAGCATTAAAGATACTCTAAGGTGAATGTCAAACTTAATGTTTGTGAGAAGAAAAAAATGGCACCATGGAGACCCTAAACATTGAAACCCTTTTTTTATAAAAAAAAAAAACGTGTACTTATTGTAAAACTAAACAATAAGTAAACTTTTTTTATAAAAAAAAGAATAAATTCCAATATTTTCAATACTACAAAAATTAGAAAATAACTTTAGAGTAACGTGATGTTCCAGGAGTGGGACTTCATAACCCAACAAGGGTGAATAGATGTTGGACCTGTATCACTTTCTCTATCAATAGCGTTCAGAATTTCAGATGACCTCTACCGTTTACATTTAAAAAAGAAATAAGAAACACATAATTAAAATTCATGATTATTATTCGATTACATTTCAGTTCGCTAAATTCAAGGTGTTGGTGTCGGTTTTTTCTGTTAAGGTAATCATGTTTGACTTAGAAAAGATAGTGATAATTATTTTTAATATTTGATGTAATTGTATATTTTACTTTTTCAATAAGATTAAAATTTAAAATGATATATTACAATACGTTGAAATAATTCTAAATAAAAAATTGATCTACACATTGAAAAATAATTTTATTCTTGGTTTATTCTGATAGGTTTAACTTTTATATATAAAATTTTAAATTAGTACTTTTAATTTTCTAGAAATAATATATATTTTTTTAAAATGATCTTATTAATATAAACTAGTTTTTGATCCAGACGATACACGGGATTAATAATTTGTTTATATATATAGGGTGATTTTTATGTAATTTTTTTATACAAACAAGAATCATCCTAAAATATATACATATTTTTTGTATTGAATTATTTATCATCACATATAATAAATAAAATATCCCAAAATAAATTATTATAATAAAATAAAACAACATATTGAGTTATTATGTAACAAGACATGATGTTAGAAATAAGTTACTCGTCATTTTTAAGTCTTTTTTTTAAATTACTATAAATTGATCTTATTAATATAGTAAAGTTGATAATAAAGTATTGTTTAATTAAGTTAAATGAATTTAATTTTTTAGAACAATTTTATATGATTAATATTGGCAAAATAATGTAATGTATAATTAATACATGATATTATATATACACAAGAATATGTACAACAACAACAACGCCTTATCCTACTAGGTGGGGTCGGCTACATGGATCAACTTTCGCCATAATGTTCTATCAAGTACCATACTTCTATCCAAACCATTAATTTCGAAATTCTTTTTTATAACCTCTCTTATAGTCTTTTTGGGTCTTCCTCTGCCTCGAATTGTTTGTCTTCTCTCCATCTGGTCTACTCTCCTCACTACAGAGTCTACCGGTCTTCTCTCTACATGCCCAAACCACCTAAGTCTATTTTCCACCATCTTCTCTACAATAGGCGCTACTCCAACCCTCTCTCTAATAGCTTCGTTTCTAATTTTATCCTGTCGAGTCTTACCACACATCCACCGCAACATCCTCATCTCCGCTATACCTACTTTATTCTTGTGTATCTATGACATGGATACACAAGAATATGTAATGAATTATATTTTGAAGTTTAATAAAATGAATTTTTTTGTTGTAATATATTTTTTATATGAAAGATATCAAAATTTTGATCTTATGTTACATTTTCTAGTTAATTCAAAATAAAAAATCAATACTAAAGAGTATGAAAATAAATAAATAACATACTAATAAATATAAAAAAAGTAAACAAAAAATACACGATAGAAAATAATAAATAGTAAACAATAAATACACAATATAACAAATAACATTTAAAGTCATATTTGAATTATGTTAATTGTTAATAAAAATATTTTTATTAATATGTTAACAAAAAATTATTTAAATTTCATTGATATATCTTTATTACTAAGATCTTAGTAATAAATTTCTTTTGTCAATTATATTTTTTTTATTAATGTAACGATTTTATTTTACCATTATAATATAAAGATAGAATAAAATATATTTACTTAAAAGCATATTATATATTAATATCATGTCAATTATAATTATATTTATTTATATTAAATTCATTGATGTTGTTAACTATGGTTGATTGAGCCTGTGCCTATTCAAAATTTTAACAACTTCCACCACGAGAAATATAATAAAATCCGCTACAACTATGATCCTTTATTTCGACACAAAAATAATATGAAATTATGACAATTAATAGAAATCGTATTCAAACATTGTATATTAAATTTGCACATGAAAAATATTAAAAATTATACTACATTTTTTGTCCATTAGTTGACACGAAACTAAGCAAAAATTTAGTCATTAATAAAAACTTGAAAACGCTTTTACATGTAAACAAATTTAATTTTAATTTTAATTTTAATTATCATATTAAAATTTTAAATTTTATATATCATATTTTTATAATAACTTTAATTGTGGAATTATCTTATTCCAAAATTACTATGATTGATTAATCGTT
>NC_038256.2:42556496-42611898 GCF_000004515.6 Glycine max
TGCCGCAGACTCCGGACTTAATACAATCTTATCTTAATAAAAAAATTAATGTAACATTTCACATTTTGAATTAATTTGTTTCTTAAATTAAAGTTTGCAAATATTAGATAAGTTAACGGTTATAAAAATATTGAATATCAATTAAATGGTACAAGTGTCTTACATATGATTTAATGATACATTAATAATTATTAAATATCAACTAAATGATATAATTTAAATTACATGATACTATGATATAAATAAGAAGAAAACATTTTTTTTCAAAATGAATCCTACTGTTATTTAATATCATAATTCAAATTTTAAAATATTTATTGTTATAAATATAGAAGAATTGATTCTAATCGAAAATTTTCATTAATTTCTACTAATTACAATTAAGTCAAGATTATTTTATGAAAAAAATGAATTAGAAAGTTTTTTGATATTAAATTAAATTTAAATAAATCAATTTTAAAGTTTAAAGTTTTTAGTATGAGTGTTCAAATCCAAATCGATCAAAAATAAAAACTAAAATCGCAAAAAAAAACCAAAAATTGAATCAAATCAATTTTTTTGGATGATTTTTTTCTTAAACCGATTGGTTTGGTTCAGTTTGCCGTTTGCATTTTTGAAACTGAATTAAACCGTAATATTTATACTAACATTAATATTACTTTAGTGTTCCACATTTTATGTGTGTACCACTTAAATTTTATAATATTTTATATTATTATATATATGAAACTTATATAATGTATATTATTTTCTTTTTCAAATGACTTTTTTTAAGATATATACGATTTAAAATAAATGAAATTTTATAGATTTTTATTGTAAAAGGTTTAACATATTAATAAGATTCGTAGATTTTTATCAACAAATTTTTAACGTAATTTTATTTAAAATATGAAAAGTATATAAATTTTAATGAAATAATATTTTTAGTAAAAATCACAAAAATTGAATGAAGGAAACCATAAAATATTGATTTGGTTCAAATTTTATTTTAAATAAAAATCGAACCAAACTGAACTACATATATTTTTCAAGTGACTTTTTAATGAGAAATCAAATCAAATACCCCTAGTTTTTAGGATAAAACTTTGCAGTTTCTAATGCTAACAAATTTTAAAAAATTATTCTAAAAATAAAGAATTGTTCTTTTTAACACATTAAATTAAATTTGTAAAATATATTTTTTATAATTAACTGTTTTATTATGTAATTTTTTTTAGGAAAATTAGAAATTATCATTATTTTTTTAGCTTATGAATTGAGTTGGTGTCTATTAAATTTTCACATGAAAAGATGAAAAATATTATAAATTTTGCTACATTTATATGCATTGCTTATCATGAAATTAGAATAAAATTTAGCAATCAATAAAAATTTAAAAGCACTAATACCTAATGTCTTTATAAAGATTTTTTAAAATTGGAATTTTTTTGTAAAATAATTATTTTATTCGAATTTTTTATTACAGAAAATTGAGTTTTTTTTTAGTTTTGATTTATATTTAGTTAAATTGAGTGAACCCCATTTATGAGATAAAATGATATTTACAAATGATTTCATCTACTTCCTTTACCTTTCCGGATTCGAACCCATGACCAACAAGTCACCAAAGCACAACTTTACCGCTGCATCAGGGCTCGCCCTCATATATATATATATATATATATATATATATATATATATATTTTTTTTTTCTCCATACAATTACTAATTTAACACCGTTTATGAGACAAAATGATAATAAATATCTCCACCTACTTTCTTTTTTTAAAGATTTGTTAAACACATACTATTAGTTAAAGTTATTTTTTCTTAGAATAGAGAAACAAGTCACGTACAAGATTTCCGAACCACTTGTTTTAGTTTAATTTGTATGGACAAAGTAATGAAGTTTCGTTGAAAAGTCTTCCTAGTCAATTACTAAAACCACCCGTACCCCATTTGTGATTTGTGCGTTTGGAACTGTGTGAAAGGGCCCCCAAGGGTGTCATGCTTGTGCCTGCAAAATTAATGTCCATTGAATTATCGACATCTAAAACATAGTAGTAAATTTAAAAATCGAAAAAATTATTTTTGGTTATATTTTTAATTACAAAATATCATTTTATCGTTTTTTTAAAAAATTATATAAGAAGCAATTAAAATAAAAACAAAGACATATTATTTCTTATTATAACTTTGAAAATAAGATACTATTTTATAATTAAAAGAGAAAGTACTACAAAATAAGAATAAAAAAGTATGTTGTATATTTTGAAAGGAAACTTTGCTGTACATAGTAAAAGGATTACAAATCCAATCCAATCATATCAATTATCAACTGAGCTATCCAAACAGTTGGTTTGAAACAATTTCACTAGAACCCTTCAAGCTTAATTTCTACACATAAATAAATGATTTGGGACTTGTGAAAACTTCCCACACAAGAATTTTCACCAAAGGCATGGAGGAAGGGGTGGATGCAGATGAAGTGGTGAGGTCAGTGAGCAGCTTGAGGATGAGCATAGGGTCTATGAGCAGGAGGAGTTGGGTTTCAGCAAGTGTTTCTGAGATGTGGGGTGCTGGACATGGTGGAGATGTTTTTGAAAGAAGCACTAGAGTGGATGATGGTGATAATGATGAAGAGGAGCTCATGTGGGCTGCCATAGAGAGGCTTCCAACATTTGAGAGGCTTAGGAAAAGCATAGTCAAAAGGGCTTTGGAAGAGAGTGGAAGGTTCAATTATGAAGAGGTTGATATATCCAATCTTGGTTTTCAGGACAAGAAGAAACTCCTTCATGCCATTCTAAGGAAGGTTGAAGTTGACAATGAAACATTTCTCCGTAGGATAAGGGAGAGGATTGATAGGTTATTTTATTTTATTTATTATTGTCTTAATTAATTCCTCTACCTCCTATATTATATATCACAAAATCTATTGTTCATCATGTAACCAACAACATAAACCAATCATTTGTTTGTTTGTTTATTTTTTGGTTTTGGTACGAGGCATGGACATAATAGTTCTTGATTAATCTCATGTTTGGGCTACCAATTCATACTCATATTTTAATTGCGTATTTGAATCTGTTTTGGATTATGTTGTGTGATCTAATTATCTAAAAGGCTAACTGATGATGATTGTGAATTAAGTTTCATGTTTTTAATTTGTTGTGTTGATTAGAGTCGCTATAGAGATTCCAAAAGTTGAAGTCCGATTTGAGCATTTGTTTGTGGAAGGAGATGCATTTAATGGAACCAGAGCACTGCCAACCTTAGTGAACTCCACCATGAATGCGATAGAGGTATTCTTTTATTCCTATATTCATGTGTGGTTGAATATGTTACCTTCCACCCTTTCTAATCTCTGTTATCCTTTTAGTTTCAATACAAAGCTTGCCAACCCAGCTTTTAATATTTTTAATCAAATTAAAAATCGTCCTCGTTGTATAATAAATGCAAACATATACGCTTTCTTGGTTACAAGGCAAAGATATGCTAATGAGTGGTGTTTTATATACATAAATGTATATATAAATACTGTATATTAAAAAGAAAAGTTAGTTAACATTCATTAACTTGCGTATACTATATGTTTCATATTAATTATATAAATTATTATGATAAAACAATCTTTTTAACTAAAAATATTTTATTAAAATATTTATAATATATTTACAAATTAATTAAATATTTAGATGATATTATTAAATGATAATTAATACTAATTTTTATTTTAAAGTATAATAAATAATTATTTTTAAAGTGAAAATATTTTAAAATAAATTAAAAATCTGAAAGTGATAGGAAATACGAGATTAAAGTGTAGTAATTAAAACATTAATAATATGTTCGTTATGTATCTCAATTAATGACATTAAAATGAAAAGTCTTATCGACACATCACCTGATAATATTGTATTTGCTACTTTTAATTCTTTATTGAGCCTCTTGAAGACGATGTTTAATATTCTCATTAAATTAGTGAAAAATGCTCGATATACTATGTTTTTAGCACTTTTTTATGAGCCTAAAAAACACTTTTTTTATGAGAGAATGATTTTACTTTGTTTCTATCTCTGTTAATAAATATATAAAATAGATTTTATTTACTTAAAAAATACTTTGTTTCTATCTCTTTGAAAGACATTAAAAATAATCAATTGAATATTTTTTAATTACTTAAAAAATAATGTGTGTTGAACAATTTTTGTGTTTTTATATAATAAATATTTTCCAATAAAGAAATTATTTTTAATTTTTATGAACTCGTAAGATCTCTTAAAAAAATTCATCTACTAACAAATAATGAGTTTCAAATAATGCGAATTCTAATCAGTTTGCTAACTAAGAAAACAAAAGTAAAACATTTTATTAAGATTGTCCATTATATAAAATATCGATCAATCCAAAATACAGAAGAAAAAGATTATTAATAATATATAATTGAGAGAATTAGGAAAATGAAAAATCTGTTTAATAGACGTGTGGAAAATTTGTTATGTTCAAGAGCTTATTATACAGGATCACCACCTGCTTTTTCCCGCGTCAAATAAATCGAAACGGTTTTAAATCGTAGATTACATATGATATTTTTTTTATTTAAAAAAAAACAACAATACTATTTTACACTCCCCCTTTTATATCTTCTTTTTCTAGAAAAAAAAAATAGAGAAAGTTCAAAAGACGAGTACGGAAAGGAGAGATATAAAAATTTAGTATACCAATGACATTCCTGATTTATTATTTGTTTGAATATGTATATTTTAAAACTAATAAGTATGTATATCATGCATTGTTGAAGTATGTTGGGTGTGCAGTGTTTTGAATACTTGAACATTACTTGTTCCTAAGTTTGAGCTAACAGGTCCTCCAGTGGGACCCACTGCAACCCAACAACTGTGTTGTTGTAGCAGCTGCCTACAATGACACTTAATTGATACTCAATGAAAAAATACGTTGACAAAATTTAGGGAGGGGGGGAGAAAATAGTTCTTGGGAGAGAGAATGTGAAAATGCAAAAATAGTGATACTAATTAACCATTCATTGGTTAAGTTAGAGTTTGTTTGTTTTTGCGTTAACAATCAATTCTCTTATTACACTTATCATTTAAATATAAAATTTATGGTTACAATTAATTAAGATACACATCTTAATTATATTAAAAATAAATCATATTAAATAAATTTTGAACATAGAGAAATGGGTTGACTTGAGTGAAGGTACTTGATTGGGCTTAAAGTCTCTCTCTATATATAGTTGCCTGTTAATTTTTATAATAGTTATTCAAAAGTCCTATTAAGGATAATATTTGATTGTTTAACAGTAAAATAATTGTACTGAAAATGTATGCATATTAAACTTTAAACTTTAAATTTAAACTATAAAATTTTCTGCACTATTGGATAATTTAAAAATAAGTAGAATTTAAAAATAAAATGAAATAAAAATAAGATAACATATAAGAGATTAAAAAAATATTAGTAGGATTACATATTTTAAGGAAAAAATAGAAAATATTTTAATTGTCAATAATGTAACTTCTATTTATTATTAAAAAACAAATTTAAAAATAGCTATTTTGAAATTGAAAAATAAATTACTGAAATATATTATTTAAAAAATATATCATGTTTATATCTATCAATCTGATATAGTATGTAAAAACTTAAATTGGGATTGAGTAATTTAAGTAATAAGATTTGAGAAGACAGAAAAGAAAATGATAGCTAATGCAAAGTCTTGAAACACTCAATGCAAGAATTTATAATTTATGGAATATGGATAAGGAGAAATGTTAGAATCGCAATATCTAACACACTTCTTATTATTTGAGATTTATTAAAATTATAAAATTTCGTAAATCTCGCATTTTACTGATCTCTCTTGTGATTTGATTTTGAATGAATTTTAAACAACAAGATATAGTGTGTTGTTATTAATACTTCTCATTTTTACCATATATGCGTTATGCAACAATTAACTATTGAAGTATAATGAAACAACGATAAGTATTATGAAGCAAAGGATTTGTGAAGCAATCAATCTCAATATTTACAATTCTTCTTTTGAAGTGCCTTAAACGTAGTTGTTTAAATTTTTTAACAGCATCTGGCTACTGATATTTTATTCTTCTTGGTTTGTGACTAACAGAGAATTCTTGGATCAATTAATCTTCTTCCATCAAAGAGAAGTGTTATCAAGATACTCCAAGATGTTAGTGGAATTGTCAAGCCTGCAAGGTATTTCATAAAACGTCTGTTTCGGTAAACTTCTTCAAAAATATTTCTAAAAGACAAAAATGAGAGAAAAAAATGAAATGAATTTTTCACAAGATAAAATTAACTTATGCATAAGTAAATTTATAGAACTTTTTTTTAACTTACCTAAAAGATGATTTTTAACGTATGGATAAATTTTAGTTCATTTTTTATTTTTATTTTCTTCTTCTTTGAAAAGTTTGTCCAAATAGACCCACAAAGTGTTTTTGATTAATTTGGTGTTACACAGTGCATTTCCTTACTTAAAAAGGAGTATAAATTGGGAATGTACCCGTAAGATTGCTTGGAGGAGGGATTAAGTCTCAATTGAACCTTACCTCATAGCAAATATGAAAAACAAAACAAAGGTTATATAAATGCCATCAGAGTTTAATATCACAGTTTCAGTTGTTGACCCTGGTTGAACTCTGTACAAAATTACTTTCTTGTGGGAAATGTATTCTTTTTCAAAAATGCATCAATGTATTATTTAAGGTATGTTGCTAACTTTTTTCCCACCCTTTTCCTATCTATTTATCTTTCTCAAACTGTTCAGATTGACCTTGCTTTTGGGGCCTCCAAGATCAGGAAAAACTACACTGCTGCAAGCACTTGCGGGGAAACTGGATAGGGATTTAAGGGTTGGCCATCCTCTTGCTCCATTTTTAAGAAACTATGCAATGATATCTTCCTTCATATATATTTTTTCTATTAAGTGATAATTATGCATGATTGAGGATTTCTTTTAACTAACAAAAACAAAAGAAAGGAAAAAAAAAACCCTCAATATTTCTCCCCATTTGCTGTGTCAGTCAGGATCAGTACGTATAGAATAATGATACTTCCCATGTTAAGCGAATTTAAGAAACTTATCATCATATCAGACATTATATTTCCTATCCTATCTGTCATATACTAATGCTTTCAAGTGCTCACTCGCTGCTTTGTGAATTCAATTCATTCCAATCATGATCATGTTAGGAATATGGTGAATTGACGTGTTCATTCTTCTATCATTATCCCAGTTTCGCATTATTTCTAACATGGTGAATATGATTCATTTTCCAGTATTGTGATTATAGATTGTACTTCTCACCTAAGGATCATAGACAAGGAAGTTTAGTAAAATGAACAATATAAAATCCAAGTTTCCTTGTTTTGGTTATGCATCATCAAATTTATACATCAACAGGTATCCGGAAGAGTCACTTACTGTGGTCATGAATTATCAGAATTTGTTCCTCAAAGAACATGTGCTTATATTAGTCAGCATAATCTTCATCATGGAGAGATGACAGTCCGAGAGACGTTGGACTTTTCTGGACGCTGCTTGGGAGTTGGAACAAGGCATGAACTACTACTAGAACTGATAAAGAGAGAAAAGCAATCAGGACTCAAACCAGATCCAGAGATAGATGCTTTCATGAAAGCCACAGCAGTGGAAGGTCAAGAAACAAGTCTCATTACAGATTATGTTCTCAAGGTTTGATTCCTCTATTTCAATTTGATTACTGTCCTTTCAGCCGCTATACCAGGTTTCTTGCCATCTTGACATATCAAAGAAAATGAATTCAGGTTCTTGGATTGGAAATATGTGCTGATACTTTGGTAGGAGATGAGATGAGGAGAGGAATATCTGGTGGAGAAAAAAAGAGGTTAACTACTGGTATGGGAAAATAGTTATAAGAAAATTTTATCTTACTAAAGAAAATGTTTACTGCTTTCTATTTCAAAATCTCCTGTTTGTCCAATTCTAAAGCAGTGGCATGGATGCAGGTGAGATGTTGGTAGGACCTGCAAAAGTTTTCTTAATGGATGAGATTTCAACTGGTTTGGATAGTTCCACAACCTTCCAAATTGTCAAGTTCTTGAGGCAGCTAGTGCATGTCATGGATGTTACAATGATAATCTCTCTTTTACAGCCTGCACCAGAAACATATGACCTTTTTGATGACATCATCTTGCTTTCAGAAGGCCACATTATCTACCAAGGTCCACGTGAGAATGTTCTCAATTTTTTTGAGAGTGTAGGCTTCAAATGCCCCGAAAGGAAAGGAGTTGCAGACTTCTTACAGGAGGTTACTTCCAGAAAGGAGCAAGAGCAGTACTGGTTCGCAAGGGACAAACCATACCGTTATGTCAGCGTGCCCGAGTTTGTAGCTCACTTCAACAATTTTGGCATTGGCCAACAACTTTCCCAAGATCTTCAGGTTCCTTATGACCGTGCCGAAACTCATCCTGCTGCATTGGTTAAAGATAAATATGGGATCTCAAAACTAGAACTCTTTAAGGCATGCTTTGCAAGAGAGTGGCTACTGATGAAGCGCAGTGCTTTCGTATACATATTTAAGACTACTCAGATTATGATAATGTCTTTGATTACCATGACAGTGTTTTTTAGGACAGAAATGAGAAGTGGTCACCTTGAAGATGGGAGAAAATATTATGGTGCACTGTTCTTTAGCCTCACTAATATAATGTTCAATGGAATGGCTGAGCTTTCATTGACTATTTTTAGACTTCCCGTTTTCTTCAAGCAGAGAGATTCATTATTTTTTCCAGCATGGGCTTTTGCAATTCCCATATGGATCTTTCGAATTCCTCTCTCTTTTGTGGAGTCAGGATTATGGGTTGTCCTTACTTATTACACAGTAGGGTATGCTCCAGCTCCAAGTAGGTATGAAAGTACACTAATTTGTTAATTTATATAAAGGAATCAACCATTCCAGAAATTTATACTGCTACATGTAGATATACTATAAATTTGTTTTTATTCCTCGTGTGAAAATTAAGAAGTGAATCATTGCATGTTTATGGTTTGTTATCTATGTGTGTGAGTGTTTTATAAAAATCTAAGCAATCGTCAATGAGTATTAAGTATTAACCCAACAACCTTGCATGGTACAATAAGATGCATGCTTAGGAATATTTTTTTTTATAGATTTAAACAATTATTGCAGATTTTTTCGTCAGTTATTAGCATTCTTCTGCTCTCATCAAATGGGTATGTCTCTGTTCCGATTCATTGCTGCTCTTGGAAGAACACTAGTTGTGGCAAACACATTTGGTTTCTTTGTACTGCTACTTGTTTATGTGCTTGGTGGGTTCATTATTGCCAAAGGTGAGCCTCAATTATTCTTTTTCTCTCTCTACTCAATTGGTAAAATTAAATGCATGACAGAAACCAATATTTCATTCACTCAAGCAACTGTGTCAAAAATGGTTCATGCAACTTCAATAATTTCATTTACAGATAACCTTGAGCCTTGGATGAAATGGGGCTATTATATTTCTCCTATGATGTACGGTCAGAACGCCATTGCCATCAATGAATTTCTCGACGAGAGATGGAGCGCTGTAAGATCTTTAACATGTGGAAATTTTTTTCTATTTCATTTTCTTGCAAAACTGCATTCATTTATCTTCTTGCAGCCCAACACGGACCATAGAATTCCTGAGCCCACAGTTGGGAAGGCTCTTCTCAGGATTAGAAGCATGTTTACTGAAGACTATTGGTACTGGATTTCTATTGGTGCTCTACTAGGCTTTTCTCTGCTTTTCAACATTTGCTTTATAATTGCTCTTACATTTCTGAATCGTAAGTTCCCACACTGCTGCTTGTTTCTCCTACTGCCATAAAACTGTATCTTACAAGATCTTACATTGCAGCATATGGAGATTCTAAATCTATTATTCTGGAGGAGGAGAATGAGAAAAAGGGAACTACAGAAGACAGTTCTGCTTCAACTGATAAATCATTTGAAAGTATTGAATCTTACCTTCTTTCTTGTCAATAATATACTGTGAAATTTGAGAAAACAATTTATATTTTCACTTTATTTCCTGTTTTCTAAAGTTTGTACAGGAAATAATGAAAATAACTTTTTATTGTTTTCTTTTTTTCATTATTTTCCTGTATAAATCTATTATGAAATCAGGAAACAAAGTGAAAATAAGAAATGTTTTCTCAAATCAAATGGCCCCTAAACTTTCTTCCTGGTAATGTTCTAACACACCAACTTGGTTTCATCACTTTTATCGGAATGTGTACTTTGCCCTGCATGGTTTGAAATGATTTTTCTATTGGTGATCTGCTAGGACTTTGTCATGTTTTCAACCTTAATTTCTTTGCTTAAATGTTAAAATTTACACCAAATATATATCAGCTATTATAATGTATTCCTTTTCAATTACAATTTACAAACTAAAATGTTTAGATGCAGACATTGATATGGCAGAAAAAAACACCCGAGAGAGTTCAATTCCCAAAGCAGGCACTGCAACAACCAAGAGGGGAATGGTGTTACCCTTCAAGCCTCTATCACTTGCTTTTGATCACGTGAATTACTACGTCAATATGCCAACTGTAAATTCTACACACTCTAGTCCTAATTTAACCACCTTCAAATGTTACTTCAGCATTGTTTTTCGCTGCTTTCTTTTCTTACCTGTGATAAGTATCTCTGTTGATTAAGTTGTATTAATCCTCCAATGTACGACGTCTTAACAGTTTTTTCATACCAGGAAATGGAAAAACATGGAGTTGAAGGGAGTCGGCTTCAACTACTAAGAGATGCCAGTGGTGCTTTCAGGCCTGGAGTACTAACAGCATTAGTAGGTGTAACTGGTGCTGGAAAAACCACATTGATGGATGTTCTAGCTGGACGGAAAACTGGTGGTTATATTGAAGGAAGCATCAGCATATCTGGTTACCCAAAAAAACAAGCAACTTTTGCTCGGATTAGTGGATATTGTGAACAAAATGATATCCATTCTCCACGTATCACAGTGTATGAATCTATTCTGTTTTCTGCTTGGCTGCGTCTTGGTAAGGAGGTCAAGAGAGAGATAAAGAAGGTGTGTTTTGTTCAAATCAACTCATATTGAACTTCAACCCCTTCCCCCTTCCCTCTTTTTCTTTATTTACAAAAAACATTGTATCAGCCAATCTCCACAATCTGAAACATGACAGTGACCTTTGTTTTTATGAACTCTTCATCCTTTAAGAGCATAGATAAAGTCATAACCACAGGGCCAAGTTTCCAAAAATTTTCCATTAGTAATGTCCAAGTACTTCGCCCAAAACCTACCTTAGTCATTCATTCCAACTGCCTGAGCTTAGTCTAGGTGTCTTTAAGAAACCATTGAACGGAAAGCCAGTGTAAGTTGGAACAACCATTTAAGCTGAGATTTCAGTTGTTTAGGAGTAAATGGATATTATTCTGGAAGAGTTTGTCTAAATTTAGACTGATTGAACATGGTTTTAATCCGTAAGAATCGTATATTTTTGTTAGAAAATAAATTAGATCATATGATGCTCATTTGGGCCAGAACCACATATAACTATTGTGACTGGTTTAAGCAACTGAAGAACATGCCTAATCGTACCGTTTTACTGATCTTTCCATTCTAGAGCCATGCTTTACTTAATAAAGTATGTAACTAAATTATCTCCATCAATGTAAATGTTATGAAGAATTATTTTTAAACAGCCTCTCTTATGACAGATGTTTGTCGAGGAAGTTATGAACCTTGTTGAGCTACATCCAGTGAGAGATTTTCAAGTAGGCCTTCCTGGAATAGATGGTTTATCAACTGAACAAAGAAAGAGACTCACCATTGCAGTAGAATTGGTTGCCAATCCTTCTATCATCTTTATGGATGAGCCAACCTCCGGCCTTGACGCTAGAGCTGCAGCAATTGTTATGCGTGCTGTTAGAAATACAGCGGATACAGGGAGAACTATTGTCTGCACAATTCATCAACCAAGCATTGACATATTTGAATCTTTTGATGAGGTATGACTTCCCAAGATTTGGAGGTTGAAATTATTATTTCTGAGAATTATCAAGACAAAATTCTCTCTCAACTTAATCTTTCCTTCAGCTGCTTTTGATGAAGAGAGGAGGACAAATCATATATAATGGTCCCTTAGGTCAACAATCTCAGAATCTTATAGCCCACTTTGAGGTGAGTACGATTTCTACACTGCAAAATCTATACATTCTGAAAATCGATAATCTTGTGAACTATTTGCAGGCTTTCCCGGAAGTTCCTAGAATCAAAGATGGTTATAATCCTGCCACATGGGTTTTGGAGATCAGTACTCCAGCAGTTGAGAGTCAGCTTAGAGTAGACTTTGCAGAATTCTACACAAAATCAGAATTGTATCAGTTAAGTGTTGATTGAAGTTGCATTCCCAGAGTACAGCCACTGTTCCCCTTTTTAATCTGAAATTAGACATGGTCTTCTCTTTTCATTTTTGACGTCAACTATTTTCAGGAGGAATCAAGAACTTATTAAAGAGCTAAGCACACCTTTAGAGGGAACAAAGGACCTTGATTTCCCTACTAAATACTCCCTTTCCTTTATCACTCAATGTATAGCTTGCTTCTGGAAACAGCACTTGTCCTACTGGAGGAATCCACAGTATAATGGCATCCGGTTATTCATGGCAATATCTATAGGTGTTATTTTTGGACTCATTTTCTGGAAAAAAGGAAACCAAACGTAAGTTCACTCACATGTTCTCCTTCTATGTATTGTACTTACAGAAAAAGTAGTTTAACTTTTGATTGGATAACCCATGAACCAAATAACATCAAAAGTATCATACTTCCTGGTTGGACAGTATTGGAACAATTTAAAGCTTTGTTCATATTGGATGATACTTCCTATTGTAATTTTAAAATTAAGGAGAAAATAGGTCAAGTTGAAATATTTGTAGGAATCATCAATATCGTGTCAATTGTTACTTAATGCAACAGTTACCATAAAACTGTACAACCATCTACAAAAACTCTTTGTTGATCTCTATTTTTTTAAAAAAAAATTTGAAAAAGACATCAGCTATGTATTTTATGAACAAGAAAATATCATGGCTATTTTCATGATCAGGAAAGGTGACTTGAGTGCCATGGTTACAAGTAAGGCCAATAAGGACTTTGCCTTAGGCCCAATAATAGAAAAGTTATTGATATTATATATATTTGTTGACGGTAATAAAAAATTATGAAGACACTAATGAGATTGCATTATGTTTGCCATCAAGTTACTGCAAGAAAGAGTAATTTTAAAAGAATTAAAAATTGAAATTTTCATTTTAATTTTTCTTTCCTACTTCATTCTTAATATTTTCTCTTATTTTCCTCTTATTTTTATTATTATTTTTTAAGACTTGAAGTGACAAGCTTAGAAAGTTAGAAGATTAATATAAAAATTAAGAATTACTATTTCATTAAGTCTTTATATAAATTTTGCCTTAGGCCTTGATATTTCTAGACATGGCCCTGGGTGACTTAGCTGAGGATAAATTGTTTTTGTCTGCAGAGATACGGAGCAAGATCTTATGAATTTAATGGGAGCTATTTTTGCTGCTGTTTTCTTTCTTGGAGGCTCCAACACTTCCACTGTTCAACCCATAGTTGCAATTGAAAGAACAGTCTTCTACCGTGAAAGAGCAGCTGGAATGTACTCAGCTCTACCTTATGCAATTGCTCAGGTAAATGCAGACATATCCTTTCACATAAAACAAGGCAAAAATAATTGATAATTTAATTCTCAATGACTGAGCAAATTTATGATATTTGTAAACATTGTGTTGCAGGTGGCAATAGAATGTATTTATGTTGCAATCCAGACATTTACCTTCAGTCTTATCCTTTTCTCAATGATGGGGTTCCTTTGGCGAGTTGACAAGTTCTTGTGGTTCTACTTCTTCATGTTCATTTCATTTGTCTACTTCACACTTTATGGCATGATGACTGCGGCTCTGACACCAAATCCTCAAATTGCTGCAATTGTTATGGCCTTCTTTCTAGTGTTTTGGAACGTATTCTCAGGTTTCATTATCCCAAAATCGGTAAGTAAAGCAAAGCAATAATTAAATACTTTTATAGCCAGCGAGTAACAAAGCAAATTGTTCATTTCCCTGCATTAAATACAGTTCTGAAACATTAAGTGCACTTATTGAAATCTTTTTGCAATGCATTCTATAAGTCACAGTTTGGATAAATTTTTGGACCATTATGCATGACACATTTACATGCACTTTACTTCAGTTGGTTGAATACTGTGTATGAATTATTTTAAACCTTGGTACTTGAGTTCGATTTCTAACAGGTAAAAAAACATCTCCACAAATCCATTTACAATCTCAAAGTTACTCGCACACCCATAAAATAAAATATCTTTTTTGTGTTCAGCATTTTCCAGAACTCAAAAGAATCAAGTGCTGACGGAAGTTATAGGACAGGGATGCACTTCTTTGACCTTTGATATTCCTAGATTTGAGGAAACTGAATTCTGTGCTAAATGAAGTAAACTTTCACATTAGTCATTGAAATTACAAAAAACGAAAATTTGATCCCTGAAGTTAACAATTGTCGGTTTTTTAATCCCTAATGTCAAAGTCTGCCAGTTGGATCCCTGATTTTGATAGCTACCAGTCACTTTTGTTCTTGACTTTGGTGTGGATCAGTCAACTTGATTTCTAACATCAAAAACCAAATTAACTGATGGAATGATTATCGCAAACTTCACACACCAAATTGGCAATGATTGCCAAATTCAATAACTAAATTGACTGATTTAATAATGTTAGGAACTAAACTAACCGGTAGTGCCAAATTTGAGGACCATATTGGTTGACAGTTGTTGAAGGCAGGGAATAAATTTGCCTTTCTGTTCTGTTGTATTAGGGAATAAATTGATTGGTGGTGCTAATTTTAGAGACATTGCTTAAACAAACTATAACAGTATAACTATTGGCTGCTTCTCATTTTTGTAGCAAATTCCAATATGGTGGAGGTGGTTTTACTGGGTGTGTCCAACTGCCTGGAGTGTATATGGCCTAGTGACATCCCAGGTGGGTGACAAAGATACTCCTATTCTGGTACCTGGATCAGAACCAATGACAGTGAAAGCATTCCTTGAGGAAGAGTTCGGCTATGAATATGGCTTCCTCGGAGTTGTTGCTGTGGCTCATATTGCATTTGTTGCATTGTTTCTTTTTGTTTTTGCATATGGTATCAAAGTCTTTAATTTCCAGAAGAGATAAGTAACACGGAATAAATGAACAGAATAAACACAAATAAAAGAAAGTAGTAAAGATAGACATTTAAAGGTTTTTGTAGAATAGATATGTAGCATTATGCTTTTCCATACTGTCTGGAAATTTTCACTTGTGTGTAGTTTTTGGTCATTGTTCAACACCTGAAGTTTGGCACCAACATATCCTTCCAAAGTGTACAAATGATAAAGACTGTTTTTGGTCATTATTCAACTTCTGAAGTTTGTCATCAACACATATCCTTCCAAAGTGTACAAATAATAACAACTGTTGTGCATATTAGTGTGAGCAATGGACCATTTTTAAGAGAAGTTGACGTTCTTCCTATCAAGGAAAAATATTGGTTTATTGTCCTTCATCTCTCTCTCTCTGAGTTTGAATTTCTAGTAGGTCATGTATAGTATACTAGTCACACACGATATTTTCATTTGCTTCTCATATCCATATCCATATATGAACAGATACTTTTGTGTACTTCACTGAAATATATTTGTGAAGTATCCAAGCAGTTAAAAAAAGTTATGAGAAACTAATATAGTTACATGAGGCATAGAAACATATATAATATCGAATCATATAAGCATTGTTCCTTAACGAATAAAAAATTGGAAACTCTTCTCGAGAAAGGAATGGGATTAATATTTTTCTTTTATCCTTAGACAATAGAAAGTGATTTATGATGATAATGATTTATAATTTTTATTTTGTTTTTAGTAAATGTCCAATAAGCACGTTTTTAATAAGTATAATTACTATTATATATTTCTTTCGTTTATGTGTGTGTGTGTGTGAAGTTTGCTTACTACTTGAATTAAGCAATTGTAGTATTTGGCATTGAAAAAATATGATATGCTTTGATAGTGTAAAGTGTCTTTACGATGTCATCTGATTATAATTCAACATCATATATATTAATTTTGTTAATTTTAATAATAATTATCTTAAAAGTTATATTAAACATGATTTTTGATTTTTAATTAGTTGATAACGTAAAAACATTATCCATTAAACTCCTTAGCAATATAAGAATTGAATCTATATGAACATATTACTGGAAGTGAAAATTTAGTACTCTGCACAGAATTTATCTCACACTCAGATTATGCTGAACCTGAACAAAGGGCAATAAAGATCTGTATTAAGTTTATATATCATGTATTTTTCTACTAGGCATCGAGTAGGGCATCCTTTAAAAGAACAGAGGGCGTTCAAAACCAAAATTTAGGAAATCTGTTTAAATATAGATGCAGAGGTCCCACATGGCACATGACATTGTTTCTTGGAAACTCAAGTCTCGCATTAATGTCTATTCATAAATTCTGTAATAAATTGAATCATTTATAAAGTTATCCATATACTAATAATTTAAAATGACAAGCAGAAGCGAATAAACTTCTAAAAAAATATATTCGTAAAAATAAATTTAACGTAAATGCCAAATAACTATAAAAACAGCTTACCCTCACCCTTAAAGTTTGATAAAATATTATTTCAGAACATTGGTGACATTCATCCTGATCAATCATTATAACAAAAGCCTATATTGCTCATTACAAAAGCTCAGGATTATGCATCAGCTTTGGTCAAGTTCAGTCAAAACATTCAGAAACTGAAAATATATCTCTTACAAGGACTTTTAAATCAAATTCCAGTTCCTGAACTATATAAATAACATAAACTACTAGCAAAAGCATAGAGAAAAAGAGATTATGCAATTAGAACACTCAATATTAAGCGTCAGGGACCATGAAACTCCTGAATCGATCTTCAATGACAATGACACTGTAACTATCGCTTCTCATCGGTTTTAACAGGAGCTTTATCCAGGTCATCAATCTCCTTCCTACTCTTTACCATACTCCATTTCTTACTATTGAAATCTAGTTTGTCCAAGTCCTCCGCAATTCCCACATAGCCATAAAGAATATTCTCCACTTTGTCTCCCTCATCTGTCTCGCTAATGTTACAGCTTTTAATACCTTCAGACTTTACTCTCTCATATTCAGCTCTACCGTGATTATTATCAGAAAGATATTTATGAAGCCTCTCTGCATCTCCCAGCCCACCAAACGTGCCAAGGAATTTCACCAATACAACACTTTGATCTGCAGGCTTCCCTAAGCATAATTTGATTCTTCCTCTCACAAAACCTTTGCCTGAAAGTTTAAAATAAAAAAAAAAATTGCCCAATGCGCAGTTTTAACAAGGCAACAATTAATGAGTAAATTCCAAGGTGGAATAAAAGTTTCATGTAATTATAAATTTAACATGCATTGTGCTAAGCATGCATATTCCAGTGGATGATTTATGCATATAATCAAACTAAGTAACATTTGGTTCATTATAAATTATGTTTAAGTTGAATAAATTACTATTCGTTGAATCACAACATCTAAACACAAACATACCTCTTAGAAATCCCTCAATTGTTTCCATGCTTACAACCTTCCAGTTTTGTGGATTGTCATCAGACATCGATATGTTATGGATGATAACAATAGGAGGCCAAAGAATCAAATCCTCCTTTTGAGCCAAAGCCTCTGCCTGAGGCAAGACCTGGGGAACCCAAGTTACTGTATCTTGAGGAACAACAGTATCCCATCCCATCAGAACACAAACTGCTTTGTGAAGACCCAAGTGCTTTGCTCTCAACCCGGCCTTATGGGACATAAAAGCATGAGTTACTAGGCGTTGAGTGTCCATGAATTCTTTCGACGAGCTGTAACCATACAGATAAATGGGACAAATAAACATGTTATGAGTTGCACAGCATAAATTACACTTCATCTTAAAAAACAAAAAAAAGCTTACTGGTAACTTGTACATTATAATTTTTTCTCGAACATATAAGAGTCCAGAAAGAAAGCAATTCACTAATTTCATTAACAGACAAAAAATGGCAAGCATTAAAATAAAATAAATTTGGTGGTTATCTTCAATAATAATAACTCAAGTCAATCAGAAAAAAAGATAAAGAACACACTTGAATATCATAATCTTCAACAGTCATCAGAAAAATGGTAGCATATAGCCACTTGCAAGCCATTGACTTGCTAAGTACTTCAGATTAGGATTTTTTTTTTCCAATCATAAGTTCCCTAAATCATTAAAATAATCATCAATTTAAATTCCCTAGATTATTGCCTACAAGAAAAACCATTAAGCCTCATTATATACAATTCCATATTCCTAATCGCTACACAAATGCAGCATATCTCTGTGAGCACTTGAAGCCTCCACCCTCTTCCTCTAAAATCTAAAACCCAAAAATCACAGCCTTAGTTGTACCCGGAAAATCTATCTTCACAGCCAGCAGTCCTCATTCCTCAAAGCTCTAGATAATTTTAACCTACCAGTATTCTCCTATAATTACTATGTCATGACATGTTAGAGCAATCCTTTTAGTGGCTGTAGATGTTAGGCCAATAATTCAAAATCATTTACCCTTTGAAGATCAGAAGCCACATAAATTTTCCTGTCTCAGGTATCATAGCTGTCTTCCCTTTCTTCCTAAGCATAACTAATCTGCAATTTCTCGGGAATCTAAAGGTTAAAATAAATACTTAACAAATTATTTACATTTTGAAAATACAATTAGATGTCAGTTCTAACAAAAGTTCTAACCTAAGGTACCTAACTTCAAAATCATAAAACACAGCAGTAAATTTAATTATAACTTTCACCATCATTCAAAAGAATAGACACCAGTTCAGCTAGCTTTGAGACTCATGTTCATCCACAAAGCAGTTTACCATATGTTTGGTCCTATTGTCATGGGATTGGTGCTATCAAACTGTCCACATATCTGCCTTAGTAAAGTACAACAATTATACATACCAACATGTTTACTTCCAAAGTTTGGGAACCTAAAACATGATCCCAGGAATAATAGCACACTTACTTGACTCCACCTGTGAGTTAAATACTAGACAACTCCTTATTCAACATGTGAACAGAAGAGCTCCATTTAATAAAACAGCGTCACAGAAAAGAAAACAGACCTTCTGCCACATACGATGCAGTACAAACTACCCGCTTTTCCCTGGTCCTCGTACCTTCTTTGCACATATAAGTTCAGATTCAACTTCTTGGAGTACATTAAGAAATTTTCATGTACCATTTGATTAAATTCCTCAGAGCCCTCAGTTGGCTCAGATTCTGCAGCACTTATCCAATCTTCAGATGATTCATCATTAGCTGCATGCTTATTCTCATCATATCCATGATACTTTTTCCAAACTTTAGGCTGCTTTTGAATTGCATTTCTCTTAGAAAAATGCTGGGATTTATACCAGTTTGAAGAACTAGACTTTGAGTGATGCTTTATATTTTGATTGGAATACTTCCGAAATTGAAATGAATGCCTTTGTACATGTCCCATAGAACCTTGAGGTATAACCCACTCATCAGATGGAAAATCTTCTTCATTCTCCAACTCGTCATATTCTTTCTTATACTTCCTGTATATCTTAGGGTTAAATTCAACATTACCAGATGAATACAACATATCCATATCTCGGTCATCTACCCACTCTTCACATTCATATGCATCTTGAAATTCTTCAGTTGCACCCCATTTACTTGATTTTATTGTTCTCAAATCATGAACATCTATTTCATCATTTGGATTGTATTTTCTTTTCATAAGTCTATCTGAATGATCATGAATACCAAGATCCTGTCTCATTTCCTGCACCTTGACACCTTGTCTGTAGGTTTCTGAATTATGTTTAGACAAAGGTGGACTTTGAAATCTTTCTTGCTGGAGCCCAGGACCTCTATCTCTTCGAGATTCATATTCTGTTCTTAAAATTGGTAATCGATCAGCCTCAGGTGCACCCATATGTGAAACTTCATAGTCTTGTGGAATACTCTTCCCATTTTCAAGATGCTTATATCCAGATCGCAAATAAGCCTCACCTTGCATCGATGCAATTGATGTTCTTCTCACATCATGATAGTCAAAATACTTTGGCTTCTGCAATGCAGGGTGATCATGTACAATAACCCTTCTTTGATTGCCATAAGAATCTTCACTCTTACCAGTTCTATCTAAATCTGGATGTGGAATACAAGGTCTGGAAAATTCCCTATTATCATATTCTGTTACAGATTGCTCATAGTCCAATCGGCCATGAGGAGCTATCCTTCTAGGTAAATCATCATACTGATATAATAACTCATCCTGTGCTGCTCTTACCTGTAATTTGTGATTAAGATAATCCTCATGCTCAGTCCTGGTAGGACTAAACTCACATCGTTGGTGACATGCCATATTCCTTAGCCCAATTTCAGGACCTCTAGCAGTGTCTATAATTGCCCTTTGCCCATGCCCACTAAACCCTACAGGTTCTGCAAGTTTCCTGCTGTTCCTTGATAGATCATAAGATGCAGGTAAACAGATGCCATCACCATGTGAACATAGAAAATCACCCCTTGACATTTCTATGGAGGAGTCTCCATAATCCCTCATGTGAGAAGGGCCTGCAAAATCTTTTGCGTAAGAGGGAGATACAGCAGAATACGAAACATCCCTAGCATGAACTATAGTTTTTTCCGCCCTACTGTGTGATTCTGTGATGGGCATCTTGTCCATAGGTGGACCATCTCTGTGATGTAGTCGCCCATGCTCAAATCTACCCGCCGGCACACCCCTTGGCAGTAGAGGCAAGTGCTCACCAGCTTCTTTGTACCGTGTTGTCACACTTACATCCATATCCGGTGGAATAGACCTATATCCATACGATCCTCCAAGTTCATTTTCACGTACCACAAACTTCTGATCCACCATACCACCCAACCTGCCCTCAACCAAGTCCTGCTCTCTATCAAGGTATACACGCTTTCCATCCAAGTTTCCATCATCAACAGAGTAATCCGTGGTTTTTGACAACTCATATCTTGCTCTCAAGCCTGGTGGTGGTGGTTGTGGTGGTGAGCAACTTCTATTATGGCCAACCCCATCATCAAAATGTGACCTTTTCCTCACTGGTTCAGCAGGAGGTGACCTTGACCGAACCCTAGCACTCCTTCTACCACCACCCACATGCTGCCAATCATAGTCCCTCCCTTCAAACCCATCAGAACCCCCTTTGTTCCCACCACCACCAACCCTTCTCACCCCATCCACCTTCAGAGGGCTCACCTTCCTCTGCCGTGCCGAATCCGACCCATCTCGTCGGTTTCTCCGAAATGGGTCGGGTTCCGATTCGAATCGGTGCGGTACACCGTGCTCTTCCTCGCGCCGCCTATTATATTGCATGCTTAATTCAATAAACAAACGCAAATCCTAAATACCCTCTTGGTCGAATTAGGTAATTCCCAAAAGGATCTTAGAAAAAAGCGAGAAACCCTACCGATGCACAAACCCTAACCCTAGAAATATGTTGACTGGAGATTATCGCAGATAGAGATCAAGCAAAAATCTATGAAACGACTAATAATGAGGTGAGATTTATTGCTGTTGCCAAACCTTTTGGGGAGAAGCGCGAAGTTGCATCGACGCAGTAAGAAGATGAAGCATCATAGCCAGTGTTTGAGTAGGTAATTTAGGGATTTCAGTTTGAAATAGTAAGAAAAAGGAGAATCTGAGGATTAGAATTGGAAAGTGGGGAGAGTGTAATGGATAGCTTCTAGCGTGAAGCACTGAAACTTCAAGGTTGATATTTTGGATTCATGGTCTTTTCGTTTGTGCTCGACCTGGTTATTGTCAAATGCCAAATTCGATCATTGATATGGTATTGGTCTTGAGGGTTTAATTAAATTTACTATTTACTGACAAGGATAAGTTCTGGACTTAGATGCCAGTACATGGTCTACTTGCAATTAACTAATTAGCTACGAGTAAAATAATGTATAGTATTTAATGTAAGATAGCTTTTTTAACAACTATTTGCAAGTGGAGTATTATCTAATTGGATGTCACATCATGCCATGATCTGTATAAAAGTTGGCATAAATATATGCAAATAATGCTACCAAGTTTAATCAGGTAATCCCTAATTATATGATCCTATTGATTAATTCGAGTACGTTGAAAAAATAATTAATTACATTAAATTTTCTAATTGTTTATATTTTTATTTTTTATATTTTTATTTATTTAATTATTTTTTATTTATATTTGAAATGAATAATTAAGTAATAATAGATATAAATAAAAATAATTAATACATATTATAAAAAAGACAAACAAATTTTTAAAAAAATGATTAAGAATGTAGGGAGTATTTTTCTTTACCAAACAAATTAAACATGTACTTTTCAAGACTAATTCATTTGTTGGGGAGATATGATAAAATATGATAATAAGATAAGAATATGATATGATACACTCTAATTATATTTTATAGCCAATAATACATTAGATAATGAATATATAAATAATGTTTAAATGATAAAATTAAAATTATAGCTTCGATAAAAATCACCTATAAATTTTTAAAGGCAAATATTTTATTGGCCTTTAAAATTGTACTATTTTAAAAAGAATAATAACTATTTAATTTTGAATATTTTAATTAATATTATAATTTAAATTTATGTGTCAAAATTATTAAATATATATTAAAGATAATAGGTTTAATAAAAAAATCATAATATATATGTTTTATTTTATTTTTTGTTTCTAAGTGTAGAGAATTGGTTAAATTGGAATATCCTCACACCAATTAATCCAACTCTCTTAAGTATAAAAATTTGGTTAAGTTGGAACAATCTCACATCAATTATTCCAAGTGTCTTTGGTGATATATGTGTGTGTGGTGTGTGTTATGTAAATTAATATATTATATGGGCTTAAATGAAATTTTGGTTATCTTATTTTCATTAATCCATAAATTTAGTTCTTTCATTTTAAAATATAGACATTTAATTTTCCTATTTTAAAGAATATGTTCTCTTAATTTAAATTAAAAACACTTAGTTTTCATATTTTAGAAAATTATTTATTTTAGTCGAATTTTTAATTTTGCATACATTTTATTTTTTTATTTTGGTTCAATCAAACCCTAAACTTAACATATTCATTTAAGGTACCATAAAAAATAATTTAATTAATTACAATGTAAGAAATAAAACATAGAAAAAAAATAAAGAATGAACAAAAATTGAGAATTTTTTAAAATATAGGGACCAAATGTCTTTTTTTTAAAAATAGAAAGACCAAAATTACATTCAATCTTATTATATATTATGTTTATTAATTATAAATATATATAATTAATATATTTCTATGTATTATATTTATTACATATGAATTTAATATATTTTTTTGCATAATAATATTATATATATATATATATATATATTATAATATATGTAATAATTATTTCAATATTCAACATATTACATATAATATAATAAATAGAGAGAAAGAGACTTTATTCCATTATATTATTTTCTAATTGAGTTTTTTTTCTTAAGATAAGAAATGTACTAGATCGATAAGATAAAGCATACTTATTATATTCTATATTAATTTATTAACAAGTCATTGGTTTGAGTGGTACTAGACTTAGTCTCTTTAAACAAGATTTTAGGTTTAGTCTTGTTAATAGAAAAATGTAGTTCGAAAGGGAAAAACATTAAAGATAATTAATCCATTTTTTCGATGGAAATTAATTACTGACAAAATCAGTGGATTCTTCATATCAATAATATGGTTAAAAAAATATTATATATCAACTACCAAACTATTTTATTTTAAAATTAATTGATTTTAAATGTAATTATTGGTTTTAAATGTAAGACTTTATAACACCCCATTCACATATACTTACCGAACCACGCGATACACAGTAGAAACTAGAAACTATGGTAACATTGCAAAATCCTTCCACAAACCATGGAATCAAATAACATATATAGGCTGTGGGCTTTGATAATATGCTAACAAATATACTAATCCTACTCGAGTAATTGAGACAAGTGATATGGTAACTTTGCAAAAGTTGTTGCATAATTCTTGTGCATCTAAAAAAATCTAGATTACAAACTATAATGCTATTTTGCTACATTCTTTTATTTATCGACAATTGTCATTTAATGTTTTATCATAAAAGTTTCAAGTGGGGCTACATCAACTCATACCGAACTACTAGTGTAATTAGCATTACTCAACCATAACTATGGTAATTTCTAAGGTTAGATTTACTTAAACCAAGATGAGAACTGATTCAGAAAAGTTACATGGTATAGGTTTCCCAAGTGTGTCTTATGCATGAAGTAATGTAAGTTGGCAACTCCAAACACGTAGATTGCTTCCCTATTCAATGTCCATTATCTGACTTTGGATATAAGATTACAACTTTGCAAGTGCCTTTTGAGAAAAGCAAAGATTCTAAAGCATATTCGTTTGACAAACAATACAAAACCACATCATAATCCATCATCAAGTGTTTGTTCATTGTGGATGCAACATAATATTATTTTCAGTTTTACTACAAAATCTTGAGTGCCATTATCATTTATCAGTGGCTCTCTTAAAGGAATCCTCAGGAAATAATAATATTCCTCAAATGCATCCAATATTTCTATTGAAGAAACAAATTTCTCATAAAAGCAAGGAGCTCCTGGGAGTGTCTTTACTGCATTTAGAAGTCAAGAGAGAAGCAGTTGTTGAAATGGGAAGAAAGAATATTGAAGTGAAAGCAATACAAGCCTCTTGTTGAAATACATACAAGTGATACAACACAATAGTTGGAGGAGCAAGTTGTGTGGAATCATATGGGCCTAGTTTGCAGCAACAGAGAGGAAATGCAGAAAATGAAGAACCTTGGAAGCAGTGGGAGGCTATCAGCAGAAGAGTATGAGGATGAGGAGATTTCAAAACTGACCATCTCCACATTTCAATCTAAGGAAGAGGAGATTGAGAGGAAAAAGATGGAAGTGAGAGAGAAAGTTGAATTTCAACTTGGTCGTGCTGAAGAAGAGACTAGGCGCTTGGCACACATTTGGGAAGTAAGTTTCATCACAAGGCCAGCATCATTTTCATTTTTCAATGTTATAAATAGTTATAAAAACTTGGTTAGATAAAGTGAAGGCAACGTGGTCTCAGTGGGTTCAATTCCAAGATCAAACAATCCCCAATGTTATAAATAGTTCTTGGGCATGATCATCATTTTTTATACAATGTTAATGCTACTTAGAGTTACTATATAATTTGGTACCTCAAACTGACATCTTGCTTATCTTTAATCCTTGAATGTGTTAACTTGATCTTATTTTAGTCTTTTTGGAGACTAATTAGTCCTCAAAAGTGCACATACATATAATTTGATCCCTGAATGTATTAATTTATCTCACATTTTGATTATATATTTGTGATGAAAGGACCAAAATATGAACAATTTAACACATTTGAGGACTAAATTATACAAATAAACATTTTCAGGGACCAACAATAAACATAATGTTACTTTCAGAGATCAAATTATATTAACTCTACTTCTTATTACCCTGCTGTTGACAGCAGAGAGCTTCAGTTAAAGTTAAATTCTAACATCAGTTATTCTAACCATTAATGTCCCGTGTTGTTTTTGTCATAATACTATACTAGGAGCTTGAAGTGCTGGATGATCCCATGAGGAAGGAAGTTGCAATGGTACGCAAGAAGATTGACTTGGCTAACAAAGATTTAAAGCCACTGGGACTCAACTTCCAGAAAAAGGTATGAAGTACCGATTAATTAGTCTCGGGGTACACAAGATTTCATCCCTTCGTTATAGTTCTGGAGAAAATAGTTTATGTAGCGAGTATAAAAAAATTTTACATTATCATCTACTCACAAATTAATATTTATGCTAAATTTGTTACAATAACTATTAAGTCATATTTACCTTCATTTCTAATTTATCCAAGTGCATCGAAATTAAACTTTGTTTTAAGAAAAAATTAATCATGAATAACCAAAAAAACTTTGAAAACGCGATAATGCATGGTATACAAAAATGGGATGGTTTTGTCAATTTTGACAAGAGTGAAAACTAATCTTTGATATTTTTCTGTTAGGAGAAAGAGTATAAAGAAGCCCTGGAAGCTTTCAACGAAAAGAACAAAGAGAAGGCTCATCTAGTAGCCACACTAGTTGAGGTATAGTACTTGAACAATCTATTTCAACGTTTTGATCTTTCAGTGTCTTGTTATCGTTTTTAACTGTCTTGGTAACAAATTTATCTCGTCATATTTGCAATTTATTAATAGATGCTGACTGAGAGTGAAAGACTGAGGATGAAGAAATTGGAAGAGCTATGCAAGACCATAGAGTCTATGTCACTGAAACAATAATTTCTGTGTGTGCGCTGAGTTTACTAGCTTGATTTATTCAATTTTCAGTGGCTTGTGTTTATATACTTACATTCTTATTTTTCAAAATGCCTTGTTGATGGAAGCATGTGCATGTGAATAAAAGAAGAAAAAAAATGAAAACGAGTTTTCACATTGGATTAATTGAAAAGAGGAAATGTGCAGCCAGACATTGCTAGTGTCTCTTCTAAATCTAAATAAGCTATGCATGAATCTACAAATGATTGGATGAGATTATAATATGAGTGAGAAAAAAAAAGTTAGTGGTTATAATATCCATATGTGTTTGATAATTTAAGTTATTTCCATAAAAACTAACTGAAAAGTTAATAAAATTGAAAGTTGAAAATTTAACTAATTAAATTATAATAGTTGAAAAGTATAAAATAACATAAAAATAATAAAATCATGATTTATTTAGAAAAAGAATGAACAATTTGAAAAACATATTAATAATAAAAAGAAAAAATATAAAAAAACAAAAATTAGAAACTAACATTTTAAAAATTATTATAACGTTTCAAAAATACTAAAAGTTAATAAAAAAATTATTAAAAAAATTGTTTATCAAATAATTAAACAAGCTAAAATTTAATAAAAAAAGATTAATAACTACTTGAAATGTCTTACAAACATAATCAATTATGGTCTACAATTACAAAGAAAAATTAAAAGTTAAAAGTTTGTTTTTTATAGTTAATTTTATTTTTTTCTATTTTATCTCTAACAATTAATTTGAATACGAAACTAACCCTCATGACATCCAAGCATAAGAGAATAATATTTCACGGGGCATACACTCGCAATTTTTTATTTCTTTTTGAAAAATTTAATTACAACACACGTCTCAATAATTTGCAGTCACCGAAAGGTCCAAATACTTCTAGTACCAAATTCCTAACTCATGCAGAGAAAAAAAAAACTTAAATAGATATTAAAACTATTATTTGAAATGTATAAAGTTGGGTATGTCAGAAATACACTTGTCCTCAATAATTGCTTTTATACATTGTCAAATAATTATTTGAACTAGATTCAAATACATGTGTTGAGAGTGTCTGTTTTTACCATGTTATTATATCTACCAAATTTATCAATAACTAAAATATATTAAATATTGAGATGAAATTTATGTTGAAATAATCCAATTGAAGAGTCACTTAATTGGTAAGGATTGTGCAAAAGTTGCTTACATAGCAAAATAATAAAATTGAATTAGAAACTTGAGCTGTTGAAATTTGCACTTCAAACTTTATATATTATAAATGTTTATATTAGACTGCAGATGAGATTTCTAACATCCCAAACATAATTTTATAATACAAGAGGGAAAAAAAGCATGTTGAGAAGGGAGGAGAAAAACAATTTTGTACATCAAACATTATGCACTCGGTATGATTCAACACCAATTGTTCTCTTCGGTTTTGAAATTTGCTGATATCTTCGCAAATCATGAAATCGTAGGTTCAAACATGGCATAAAAAATGTTGAAAATAGAAAAGCTACATTTCAGGATATTAAACAAGGTCGATGCACTGTGAATCATGTATTGTTGGGGAACCATGTTTTTGAGACAACTCACCATGGAATTCTTTTGGGTTTTTTTGGGGGGAGGGGGGAGGGGGGGATCATTTTCATCAAACAAGCATTCATATAGGTAGCTGTTTGTACTCTGCCAAAAGTTTTGGAATATCATCCATGCGCAACTGCAATAGGATTAACGGGAGACAATGAGAAAAATAAAAAAGAGTATTGTAAATTAAACATAAAAAGGGTATCAAAGCTATATTTTCAGAATTTTTTTTAAAAAAAAATGAAAAAGCATATCCAAGAAGAAACAAAAGCACAGGTAAAAGTGAATATTAATATCCCTTTAACCACTAAAGTATTACCTGAGTAGCATTTTTTACATGGTAAAGTTGATGCATCACTTGTTCACCAAATCCAGGTTGTTGAGCAGATGCACTCCTTTCTCTAATGAGGTTAGAACAACAAGCAACATAAGCCAAACTATTCACCAGTCAAGTTCGTAAAGAAAACGAATTATACATAAATTGATAAACTATATATGAAGCTTCTTTCGTCGAATAAATTTTCCTTTTCTATCAAAACAAATTCTTGTCCTCAATTTCTTCCAAATCCCTCCAATTTTATTTCCAGAAATAGTTGTAACTTCTATAATTAATTGACATCTACCACAGGGTTCTAAACCTTCTACTAAGATCTCCAAGTTCCACTCTCTTCAAAGATTTGCTCAAGCAAACTAACAAAGATTGCCAAATGCCAGTGGATCAATAAACTTCAGAAAATGCTATCTAGCAACTTTGATGCAAACATGGGGTAGTGGATTAGGCCAGTAGGAAGGTAACATTAAATTGTGTGTGATCAATGGCATACTGGTATCCTAAAGAAAAATAGTAATAAATAAGCATGCATGCAAAACTAAAAGCCACCCAAAACTTAGCTGATAATTGGAGGCTCGTCAAATTTAAAAATTAAGAATTTTAAAAGTGTCGTAAACACTATAGGGGGAAACAGCATAGAAATATAGTTCTTACAGATATTGCCTGTATATTAGACGTTGGTAATCCCGAAGCAACGGTCCAAGCTCTTTGAGTTTAACCATATTCGATTCAGACTTTCTCCAGTGTTCACGAAGTGCTTCAATTGCCTTCTTATTGGGGAATGAAATACTATTTCAATTAAAATTACTATGATATGGACATATATAAATTTTTTCACACAAGTTAAAGAATCTTACCAGTGAATTTGTAGAAACATTTTCACCTGCTAATCTTGATGCTAACTCAAGAAGCTCTTTATCTTCCAACTCATTTACAATATGAAGCCTAGAATTGGATTCCGAAACTGATATTTGCAATCGTCTTTGCAATTCAGAGAAAGGAAATTTCTCTGTTTGGCTTTCCTGAAAAAGGTGTCAGCAGTAAATTAATCCAAGACATAAATGAATCTATTAAATGAGGGAAAGATAGTACAATGTGTTCAAATTTTACTTGGAATTAACAAATGAAATCCAAGGTTGTCAAGGAAGCATCAAAGCACAATTTTTTCATTTTGGGTTGCATGTGATGACACAAGACTTGGAGATGGAATAGGAAAAGGTGGCTAGGAGTGAATACTGCTAGTGCCACTGCACTACAAAGACATCGCCAAAAAGAAGAGTTGGCAAATAATTAAAGGAAAAAGCTTCTCTTTAGAGGGGGGGGTTACTGCCTTTGATACTTGGCACAGTAACAATTCTCCACTTTATTTCAACAGATATATTAGGTACTATATCTACCAATTTTCTTATTTAGCCTAAATTTTGAATATTCCCTTCAAATTAAAAGAAATACTAGGAAGAAACAGAAGCACCAAGGAGATAAGGCATGATTTTTTCTATTTTAAAAACAGGTGTTAAAAATAAAACTTGAAGAGTTAAGACAAATATGGGATGGATCATAAGGCAAGAGATAGGTGTTATTGAAACAAGATTAACCAATACCTTGAACTGAGGTTGAAAATCATCATTAAGTGAGGTAACATCCTTACTTTCAGGAATATTTCTGGGTGGAGATGCAGTTAATCTACTTGCAATTGGGTCCTCTGTAAAACATGCAAAAGTGAGAGAAATTTAGGATGCCTTTTTGAGCCTCTGAATCCTCTTTTTACTGAAATTTCTCCAATAAAAAAGTATTTCTTGAAAAGGAGCAAATTTGATTAAGTATTTAAATTACAGTACAAGACAAAATAGAAAGTTCAAAGAATAGGATATTCCTTCCGATCAACTCAAAAACAGTACTCCAAGCCACCATAAAAGAGTTAATTATCCTTATTTGTACATTTTTTTCAGTGAAAATACCTAGAGTTGAAAAAGAATTTAACGACAAAAACAAATGGCTTTGTAGCAGGCCGAGAAAGCACAATGAATACCTTGAGGGACTAACCACCAGGGATCACCATAAGTTGATTTCCCATCAAAACCACCAATTAGCAGATACCGTGAACCAATAATTGACATAGAGTGGTATGCTCTAGCAGGAGGGGGTTCATTGCCTATGGAGAGCCGCTTCCACTGTGCTGAAACTGAATGCAACAGAAAAACAAAAAAATAACCCAACCCAACAAGTTAAGTAATTGAATTTAATATTGGCCACTTTTCCGGTAAAAACTTTGATTTTGTACATGACTTTGTAATAATTTAAATAAAAAAGAATGGTACTATATATGATTTGTCACAAAATTCATGCATCTGAATATCATACTTTACAGACTAGCCTCTTCAGCAAAAATTAAAGCAACATGTAACATACACTGAATGAATTCAAGGACACAATTCTGCATCATTAGCTTATTGCTGCTCTCTAAATTAAGGTAACTTTTTTTTATAACAAAATTAAGGTAATTAATCCAAAAGCTCAAAGTGAAAATTAATCTTCTTGAACCAGAAAATAAATTGTTCCATGGAGTTTCATTAAGGTTCCAAGAGCAATAAAGGATAAGTTTGTAACTCCCCAACTCATGAAGATTCATGAAGCTCGCATCCTAAGGAAAATCTAATCTGTATGAGAACTTTAAGCTAATTATAGAAAAGAAAAAACATAAAATGAGAAGAAAAATCTTACAAATTAAGGGATGCTAGACCAATGAGAACAAAGCCAGATATTTGTTATTTGATAAACTTAAACTTTAATGTTTACAACATAATCTTCAAAAAATAGTATACATAAATAAAACAAAAACAAGGAAACTGCAGCTAAAGAACCTCCTTGGATACTACAGGTTAACTTCATAAAACCAGACTTCTGATTACTGGAACCAGAATCTCTGATTTCCATGTACAGAAAAAAGTAATAGCAAAAGCTTCCCTCATGTAACTCATATACATCATCCATTTTTCTCCCTTAAAAATTTAGCAAATTCCAGAACATATTCTGTATGTGAGAAATGTATGTGCAAGGATGCCAGACTGTTAACAAGTTGGTTTTAAATAGAATAGATAAACAGAGACAACAGTAATGATGGTTCTTAATATAGCAATTGTGCTAGATACACTAAATAGGTATAGTGAAAGTTCTCACCTCTGTCTAATATAATGCAATCATTATAATAGATATCATAACGACTCAACCATCCACCAGTCCCATGCCCTCCAAACATCAACAACTATAAAAACCCTCCAACAAAAATAAAAAATAAATAAATGACAGGATTTCAGGCTAAAATGGTAAATTTATACATTCATGATGAAGGATTAAGTATTGAAGGTCCTAGAGGGGAAAAGAGGAACCACCACACCATCAGAAATTATTTGATGACAGCAACCATAATGTAATATTTAATTTTATCATTTAAGTTGATAAATATAAAGTTGTTCCTGATTGGTAAAACTTCATTAAAAGTAAACAAGTGATATCTCTTGAATAGAAGCATACAAGTTGTTCCTTGCACTATACAGTTACAACACAATCTCCTCTATGAAATATCTCCCATTATATATTATTCATTTCATAAGGAAGCAGCTAGCCTTTGACTCTCAAATATCACCTCATGTGGTTTGGCCATGTTTGAAGAAGAATAATAGAAACTTTGATGAGAAAAGAGGACCACATGGAAGATAGTTTGATTAGAAGGGGTAAAGTAAGACCAAAGAAACCTTTAGGAGAAATCATAATGACAGAACTACTCTAAATGATTCTGTTGAAAATATGGTTTTTGATAGCCCAATGGGAGCAATTGATTTGACCCACAATCCCATTTTGTGGGATAAGGATTAATTTTTTTTGTTGTTGATGTTGATATCAACAAACCCTCTAACCTCACAAGTCACAAGTTGCCAAATGATCTCTCTTACTCATCATCCCACGTATAGTCTGTCCTATATCAGTACATGCTTAACATGCACTGAATTGTCTAACACTCAACCTACTGAAAAAAGAATAATGACAATGATATTTCAATGTAGATCATTCTATTACAAGATAAGGTAGGAAGTAGGAACAGTATAAAAATCCATATTTGACATTAAAAAGTTACAAGCAATCTACAAAAATAGCAAAACCAGAAATAAAAGGATTTTGAAAGTGAGATTACATAGTGTCCTCCGGATGTCACTGTATGGCCACATCGGGGAGAAGGTGCTTGACCTGGAAGCTTTAATTGAGTCCACCCAGGTGCTTCATTCTCTTCCCTCCACAACAAATACAAACTATAAGTACACAACCCAGCTTAATAAGCTACCAAGAAATAAATATTCTTAGTAAAAGAAAATGTGTTAAAGAGGAAGAAAGAAAGTATAACTAGACAAATAAAAAGACTTTCTCCAAAGGAAAAAAAAAGGGAAACAAAGAACCAACAAGGATTGAAAATGTTCCAATGCCATATAATCACTTTGCATGTCAAAAACGTAAAATCCCTTGAAACAATAGACACTGAAATTAAGACCAATGATAGCCTATAGTTTGAAACTTCAGACATAATATAAAATGGAGGCCTCTTGTGGCCAATCCTCTGGTTTCTATTTGTAATACTTATTCAATTCATAATCCTCACCCATTTAAGCTTTTTAAACTATCACTATCTGTCTTCCCTGCATTTTTTTTGTCACCTCTCCTCCATCTCTCTTTATCTTGGGAATTGACACATGTTATGTTGAATGAAATGGCAATGTCAAGTGGTCTTTCAACCAATGTTGTAATCTCTTAGTCTTAGAGGAAATACATTTTATATATATTGGAACAGCTTGGCAAGTCACAACCAACTTAGGGACACAACAATGGATTCAAATGTCAAGCTTTTATCTGTAATAAGGGAGCCATTACCAAACCCTAAACTGATTGTGTGTTTTATGTTATTTAATCATGTTAACTAGGGTAACTATAATCCTTCTATTTATGAAACCTATAATATATAATAGCGTCCGCTGTGTAATTGAGACACACAGAACATCACATGTCTCTCATTCTTTCTCTTTCTTAACAGAAATGAAAGAAGTGAGATGTTACCATGTCAATTCCAAAAGGAAAATATTTGAGTCAACCTAATAGTGTAAGAAGTTTCATACTGACAACAGATCAAATTAAAACTAGAATAAAATCAATAAATCTCACAACAAAAGAAGATTTGGCACCTGACAATGACATAAAGCAAAGGAATAAGACATAACAATAACAACTTGCAGCCGGAAACAAAATAACAGCATACATAATGGATATATAAAGATGGTAAAAAAATACATACCTTCTTCAATGAGGCCCTTCAACGCCCATAAATCGCCCATAATTGGTCCACCTCCTCCTGTTAAAGTCAGGCTAGAGCACTCATTTTAGCTAATAAATTATTATGAAATTGACAATATAGCAATTAATATATATGCCCACTTCATTAATTCACAGCAGTTATTTATTTACATATAAGTTAGAGAAATCAATGTCCAGAAGAAAAGTTGCAGATTCAGAACTTATGTTTTTTAACATAACATGTGCCAGTGAAAGAGGAATAAACTATAGAATGAGCTTTTGGAGTTTTAGAGTGCAACAGCAGTGCATCCTGAAATAGAAAAAATTAACCAACACTTCAACAAGTTGAATTTTAATAGTTTCATTAAGGAAATTCTGCATCTTCAACATAACTTCATGACCATCATGCTAATCTGAAATTTCACCAATCTTTGCCCTAAATTCAAACCAAAAAAGAAGAACCAACTCTTGCTCCCAAACTATTGTATTAAAACTACTTGGCTTAAAACTGAAATAATAGTGAAAGTGATGAAATTGATCATTGTTTGAGAAATTAAGACATGATCTTTTAACATTGAAATTAAAAAAAAACGTATAAATAGAAACAAAAAATGAGGAACAAAATAAATAATTATGCGATAAAATACTCTTTACACATAAGGAAATTGCCTGGTAATAACTGAGTGTATTCTCCTTATTAGGATAAAAATACTGGCATAACTCATAAAAAGATCAACATCCAAGCAAATCAATGCTTAAACAAGGAGAACTATGTCACTTCACCTCTTCCACCATAAACAAGTAACCGTTTTTCGACCATTGTGGCAGTATGCCCACATCTAGGGTGCGGCAATGTTCCAGAAACTGAGAGCTCCATCCACTCGAGGGATACTAAGAGAGAAAGAAGATGATGTTATAATTTGTTTCAACTGCATAATTACATTATAGGAGACAAAATTTAGTTTCAGAAAAATACTTGTATCCAAGACATAAACATCAGATAACCACTTTTTTCCATCCCATCCACCATACCTGCATCACACAGAATCCACCTCACTACATGTTTTAATTTACTCTTCAGCTAATTAGCATTAAAAAAACCAGTCAAATCAAACACTATATGCCTCACATAACAATTTTACGGTTTCCAACTGCTGAAGCTGCAGCAAAATCTCGTGGTGAAGGCAAGTCACCGAAGCCAGTTAGTTCAGACCATTGCCATATATCTGGAACGTATTATTCATTCCATGTGTCAGCATGCCAAAAAAATAGCATTAGTCCCAAACATGTCAGTAAGTTCCCACAGAACATGAACTCAGCAAAGACTGCACAAAATGCTATACATACCAGTATCCAAAACCCAAAAGTCCCCCAACCTGTAAAATTCAAACACCGTGAGATATAACATACATTATAGTTACGAAAGAAACAAAACACCAAGATGCAACACAAACCTTTGACTCCCAAGGCGACCACCAAAAATGAACATATGACAATCAATGGCAACGGCAACATGGAAAGCCCGAGAGCTAGGACCCACATGCCCATCTGAACCACTTCCAGTGCACTCAGGCTGAAACCATTGTTTGGCCTCTAAAATATGATAAATGAATAAAAGGTTTAATTTTGAGTAAATATATATGATAAGTGTCTGGACTTTTACTATAACTACCTTAAGAGTCAAAGTCATATTAACTATGATTTCTGATCAATTGAGAGTATAAAATGTTTCGTGCCAACTGTGCATAAAAATTTAAGTCTTCAAATTTAATGAAAGACACTAAAAACAAGAAAAAGGGTTCCGTTACCAATATCATAGACAGCCATATCGCTGAGAAACTTCTTATCCACGAGTCCTCCGAACACGACAACCTTGGATTTCCCGATGTTAACAGCGGAATGACCACTGGCAATGATACGAATGAAACAAAATGAGATTGTGAAAAAAGAAGTAAACAACAAAGAGAATAAAGAGAGATGGTGTATTGTTATTGCCTGCGACGTTGGGGATGGGTTCCGGCGAAATCAGAAGAAGAAGCTCGAACCCAGTAATGCATTCTTCTTGTTTCGTTTCAAAGTCCTTCGATTCGAATCAAAGGATTGTGAATTGGGATGCAGCAATACTAATCAGGATCAACCCTGCTTCCACCGCTGCACTATGCTTCTGCTCAGAAATTTATTATTCTTAACCATGGCATGAAGAAGTAATTTACAAAATTATATTTTTTTTCTTTTATCAAACCCATGACCAATTTAGGGATGGGTCGGGGCTGCAAAGGTGGGGCGAGTACGGATACTGATATAAAAAAACGATTTTAGAATTTTAATATTTATTTACATATTTGTTGAGTTTTATTGAATTTGGGTATATCCGTGTAATCTATTATACTCTTATTTATAATTTTAAGTTATTTATATATTTTCAAATAAATTATATATAAGTTTATAATTATATTTTAATTCAAACAATATATAAATATAACAAATAAAAAATAAATTAAAATAAAATAAAATAATAATAATTTAATTATATTTTTAATTTTTTTATTTAATTATTTACCTATTAATCTAATCGATTTAAAATTTAAAAAATTATAACAATAAAATTTCAAAAAAATATTAAAAAAATTATAATATGACAGGTATGGATACGAGTATAATTTGATATTCATCTTCATTCTTATTTATACTTATATTCATATTCAGTTAAAAATAATGTCATACACATGGATACGGATTTATTTGTCATGTCTAATAATCATACTTAAATAATAAAATTATCTATTATTTATGCTTAAATATTGTAACTCGGGCGTTCAAAAAGAAAAAAAAATAAATTATACGAAAGTTATTTTTATTCCAATTTTTTAAAATATATTAAAATAAATAATTATTTTCTTAAATAAAATAAATTTTATCGGGATCATACAATCGAGAAAAGGATAATTGTTGAAAACATAATTTCTCAGTTAAGGGATCCGAAGTTCCACTCACGACATGTTGGTGAAATGCCACTAATTTAAAAGGGCAATAGCAAATATTGTTTGGCTACAAAAAAATAGCAAATACTGTTTGGTGTATTTAACGGGTAACTTCACAAATATTAAAAAATATTATATTGAAAGAGAATATTTACCGAAAATAAAATTCAAATTTATAATATAAATAAAATTTAAAGGACTTCCACGTATATTTGTGTTAATAATTAAGGGTTAATTATATTTGTAATTCTCTTATTTTAAAGAGTCAAAATCTTTTATGTAACAAGTTTTAGGTTGGATTCACTTCTTAGAATAAGATAAATAACAAGTATTTTGTTATATTATTTGAATCCAAGTATATTTGTTGTGAATAAATCGAATTAAACTAATTTAACTTTAACAATTATTACACTATTTTTTACAACTTGATATAAAATACAATTTTTATTAATTCAACCAGTTGAGTTATATTTACATGTTACCAATATTGCTTATGTTAAAGTTTGTCAAAATTGGATAACAATAATAAAATAATCAAATTATCCATATTTTAGTATATTTTAAAATGTTTATATTATGTCGATTTTAATTTATATGAACAAAATAGAAATGATTTTGTATTAATATGAAATTTTGCATATGTGATTTATCTGAGAAAATTTAAATTCAACGGTGAGTTTTAAAAAAATATTATTTAGTTAAAAGTTGTAGAATGTTGTAATAATTATCAAAGTTATACCAGTGTAATTTGATTTCTTCTCATATTTTGTAATTCTTGTTAAATATAATATAACTTGAGCATAATAATAGAGAAAAAATATAGAAGAAGAGAGTTTAGAGAGAATAATACTTGTGTATATTCATTTCAAGAAAAGTAACATATTTATAGATACAAAAGGTACTTGAAGTGTTACAAAATATAAATACAAAAGAAAATAAAATAACAAAGATAAAGGAAGACATGGGCATCCACAAAAGATTATTCATAAAACTCTTGATGTGATGTTTGTTATATGAGAATATACCTCGTTAAAACCTTATTAAGAAAAATTTTGTGGGATAAAAATTTAGTGAAGGAAGAAGAGTATATCATTTTTCAATATGTTATCACTTGTCTCATTAAAAAACCTTGTCAAGAAAACCCAATGAGACAAAGTCGTGACTAAGGGAAAAATGGTGCATGACATATTATTTCTCCCCTTCATGTAGACAATTATCTTTAAGACTACAAAGTCCGATGTAGTTAATCAGCTCAAAAATCTTCCTTAGCAATGACTTTCTAAAAAGATCGACTAGATTCTCACATGAATTAATTTGTTGAAAATTTATATCACCATTTTTTTGAAAATCACTAGTGAAAAAAATAGTAGAATATGTTTTGTTTTATCTTTTTTAATGCATCATTCTTTCAACTGAGTGATACATACAACGTCGTCTTCATCACAAGTTTTTCACACATGTTGAATTACATATCTCAACCAAATGCAGTTGCGACTTACCTCATATAAAGCTAAAATTTATACATAAGATGATGTTGTGGTTATGGTTTGTTTCAAAAACCGCCATGAAATGGTTGTACCACTGCATGTAAACAAATATCCTATCTAAAAATTGTCAATATAAGGATCTAACAAGTAACTTGCATCTGTGTAACCAATTAGATCTAACTTTGAAACATTTGAATAAAACAACTCCATGTCTACAATGTCCATAAGATGATGAAGTACGTGCTTTACTCCATGTCATTGTCTTCATATAGGCAAATAACTATATTTTGCTAATAAATTAATTGCAAATGATACATCAAGTCGTGTATAATTAACAAGATACAATAATGCTCCTATAGCATTGAGATATGGTACTTCAAGACTAAGTAATTATTCATTTTTTTGTTCTTTAGGTCCGAAAAGACTGTTGTTCATATCTAAAGACCTTATAGCAATTGGAATACACAATGGATGTGATTTGTCCATATAGAAAGAACCTTTTAAGCACCTTCGTTATACAAGCTTCTTGATGGACAAAAACTCTACCTTTTAAATATTCTATTTGTAATCCTAAATAGAATTTTGTCCTTCTTAGATCATTTATCTCAAACTCTTTCTTCAAGCAATCCATGGCTTTTGAAAGTTCTTCAAAAGTTCCAATGATATTTATGTGATCCACATAAATAGCAATTGTGACAAATCCATTTTTAGATTATTTTTTCTCATGAAAATACATGCACAAATGGGTATTCTTTATATATGGATGTTCCCAAAAAAACATTGAAAGTTTTGATCTCATTAAAAATGATCTTGCAATCAATCTTAGAACTTTAATGATGCAGGTCCATTTTGTGCATAGGCATGTGCTATGGGATGTTTAATAGTAATTTCAATATACATACAATACTCATTAAATATATAAGATAAATTCCCTAGCACTATCAAGAGAGATTCTATCAATTGGATGATAGAGGATATATAAATTCTTAGTTAGATTAATTGTTCCAACAATCTGATAAATACATAATTGCGAGTTAACAACAATAAATATGTGATCATTTTAATTGATGCATCAACTAAAATCATAAAATATGTAAATGATCCATACAATGGGTGTATTGACCTACAAATATCATTTTCTATCTATTCTAAAAAAAATAAAATTGACCCATTCCAAATTTTTACTAGTGATAGTCAAACACATAATGTCATCGCCGCTCCTTCTACGGTGCCAGTTGCCAAATGCATGCTTACAATTTATACTTGTCTTCAGCATAGCATCAACAAGTGAGAGAATTTGAAATTTAAACAGTTTTAAAAATAACATTTTTTAAAAAAAATGTTTTAAATCAATTCAAAAAATTTAAATTTTAAATGTTTAGTTTGAACAATAAAATTTAATTTAATATATGTCAAATTTATTTTTAAAAATATACATTTAAAGGGAATTGCCAATGCACACAACCTCTTTTTCGGTTGAAGCCTATTAGCAACCTTCATCAAAATATTTTGGACTAAAAAATCATTCTTTTGTTTCTTAAAAATTTAATTTAGGGTAATAAGAGTAATTTTTTATTTTGCAGCAGTCCAAGTTCAAAATTCTTTTTAATGGGCGTATGAATAAATAAAAAAAATAATGGGTGTGATTGCCCTAAATTTGAACCACAAATATGAATAAACCACTGTCAACATAAATCATTATGAATTATAATGCTCCATGTATCCTGTTGTGGTACTGAATTTGCTTTGGAATTATTTAACCATTCGCATGCCCCCCTCTCGATCCCCTGCCTTGTTTGATCCTTAACTTCGTTATAAACTCAAAAACAATCTTGAGGTTGATTCATTTTCTCAGGATTTTCTAATAAAAATAAGGTTTCCATTTTACTCTCTGTCTTAATAATTATTATTTTTTTGTTTTTAACAGAGTCCCGTATAATCAATTATATGCCAACGGCACAATCGACTGCAAGGATTCCATATAATCAATTATGACGTCACGTGCGTAATTGACTGTATGACTATCTGGAATCTCATTTCCACGCATTTCATCCCATATCAGCATGAGACTTACTAATTTTTTTTAAAAGAAACTTTCTACTTTATTTCTCTGATACCAACCGATGGAAGTCTATACACTTACTCGTGCTTTCTTTTTTCTTATTCAAATTTATTTCCTATTTGAACGTTACTAAATATAGCGTTAAAGTAATTTAACATGACCTAAACTCATTAAATGATGTGGCAAAATCTGATTGACAAGACAGGAATGAGACATGCTTTTGAGGCAACATTCACTCAAGTGACATAGTTCTCTTTTAGTGAGTTATTTAAGCAAATGTTAATAGACTTATTTGAATTAAGGGTAAAGTTTTATCTAAGAGAGAAAAAAAATTATGCATTAAGAGTTTAAAATAATTTTAAATTATCATCTAATTATATATTATCAAAATAATGTTAAAATATTATTTAATTATATATTATCATGTAAAATAAATTTATTAATTTTTATCATAATTACATTAAAAGTCATCCTAAAATTTATAATTAAATGATAATATGAAAATGATTTTCATTGTCATTAATACATAATCATTAAAACCTTTCTTTAATCATTGTTTTCTAATTATTTTTCTTAACTTTTTCATCTAACAAAATAACTAAAAACAAATAACTTTTCATTCTTTCTCAACTTTATTAAACTAAATAATACAAATTTTCACTAAAAAATCACACATTTCTTTCTCCCCTGTTTCTTTTGTTTAGTTTCAACTTTCTAACTATTATCTAAACAAAGTTAACAGTGGTTCATTATAAATTCAAAATGCAAATTATATATTAAAAATGATTTAATCCTTATAAAGTTCAACTACATAAAAATAAACATTGGCCAAAATACAATTTTTTTTAGCAGCACCAAAATATTAATTTCATTTTACGTGGTAAGTGTATAGGAAAATAATTTTTAAAAATACAACAAAAAAAGGTAGCGATATAGAAATACAAATAACACTAATTAGACAAATGAAAAGGGGGAGAAGGTGGGGTCGTTCTGAGACAAGAACCTTCCTTCGTTAGTTCCCATCATCCTTCTCTTCACCTCTTTACTTCCCCAACTCATACAACAACACCCCACTTTTTTTTTTTCTTTCGCAACTAGCTTCTCTTCATTTGACCATATTAATCTTACTATATTTAATATTTCTCTCTCTTTCTTCAATTTCTGAGTTTTTGTTCCAGCAGCTGAGTCGTAAGAAGCTGGAGTTGGAAGTTTGCTCGCGATCATGCAAAACTCCGTGCTCGATCCGCAAGATCAGAGGTGTTTTCGATTTCCCCTCTAATCATTTTCTGAATTTTAGGTGTTCCTCATTTTTGTTATGCTGCTTTCACAGTTGGTTATGCTGTTCTACTTTCCTTATCTGTTTTTTCGGCTGAGTGGTGTTTGATGGCTTTGAAGTTCCGTAACAGTGTTTTTTAGCTTGCTTACTTCTAGTTTGCTTCTCTAGTTGGAGTTTGATGATTTTAAAAAATGTTATGTTGAGTTGAGGTTCCCTTTTTCATAGTGGTTTTGTGTTTATAATCTATCACTTGTATTTTGATGCGATTGTTGTGTGATTTATTGTTTTACCATAGTTGTTATATGATGTGTGATAAAATTCTTTAAATTTTTTTTGGGATTTAGTTGGACCCGACAGTACTTTTTTGGGTTGGTTCTTTTGACTTGTTTTAACTATTCAAAGTAATCCATAGAAAGTTAAAGATCTATTTGAGATCTGTGAATCTAACTATGAGATGGCTCTAGAGAGAGATATCGTGTCTGTGCTTGAGAATAATAGTCCTCTAATTCTGGAACTAGGACCTAGTTTAGTTGGGGTTCCATTTTTGTTGGCTTGTTGACTAGTTAATTGTTACTGACAGATGGATCAGAATGTCCCCTTCCCTGGGATTCATTTCTCATATTAGTTTTGGAACTCTAGGACTAATTGACTTCATCTATCCTCGTAATTCAGGTTTTGATCCCAAATTTCTGGAAATATCTATTATATTATGAATTTATGATTCAAATACATAAGGAAAGCTAATCTCAAAAGACTAGCCCATTGGGCAGGATGGTTTTAAATTGCGGTTGTGGTCGCGGTTGTGGTGAGTCAGAAAACCTTGACATTGCAGGAAAATGCGGTTGATGCAGCTGCAATTGCAGTTGCAGTGAGTCGAAATACCTTGCAGTTGCGGACCGATATTTAAAACCAGTCTGTGGGAGAATCTCGTGGCTTAAATACCACATTAAGCTTCCATGTTTACTTATTCTGGGACATACAATTACATATCCCTTCCAAATCTAGGATCCACAGTGGTCAACTGTAGCTACCCATTCGAAGTAGTCCTTTCCCCAGTCACTCTTTTACAAGTTGCCTCTTCCACTTTGCCTGATTCTCTAGTCTCAGCAAAAGCACCAACTTTTATGACTCAAGCTGATGTAGGATAAGGCTTCTAGAATCTAGATAGGGTTTTACCAAGGAGTAGAGAAGGATTGAGAGTTGAACAGTTAAACACATCCAATGAGCTGGTTCTTCAGGTGTAACAAACCAGGAAAAGAAAGTTATTAGTAATTATGGATTTATGATTCTGGAAAAAGGTCGGCCATACAACTGTGGAGGTTTTGCTTTTATACCAGAAACTAAGCCCTTTAAGGTTACATGCTTTCCTGCCTACATCTCTTATGAATTCCCCATTGCAATCATTAAACTACAACTTCCTAAACACAACGTACTATCAAGCAAGTTACAAGAACATAACTACCAAATGTAATCCTTGACTCTTACTACTAACCCAAGCACATGAGGAATCCTTGGACTTACAAATAAGCCACTAGAATACTAAATCAACATAAATATGATCTAAATACCACCCAGTACCCATAACTTGAAGCTAAAAAATTGAATAGGGGTTTGTTCGCCTAAGCTTAATAAAAACTGATTTTATAATACACCTTTTTTTAGAGCCCCCCCCCCCCCCCCCTTTTTTCAGAACCTTTTAGCTTGTGAGAAAAGAATTAAAACAGATTCTCCACTAATTGAAAAACTTACATAATTATTATAAAAAATTTAAGCGTATCTTTTAATTTCAAGAGCACATTTTCTTTGAAAAGCATACAACAGGCCCTAAAAAAGCTTGAAAATATTAAGATCAGTGATTCAGAAACTAGACTGGTTGATCCAACTCATTATAAATTGAACAGGTAAGAAAGGGAGAGAGAGAGAAAATGTAAGAAAGTGAAGGAGGACGGGGAGAGAGACGAATCTTGCAGTAGAAGTGTTCTGATTTGAAAGTTACAACTAGTGTGTCTGAACGATGAGAGCACCTATTTATAGTCTCTAACAGAATCCTACACAACCGAGCTTGTTACAGCTGTCAGAGACTGTTACAACAGAAACTAACATCTCTCTGACAGTTGTCATTCTAACAGAATTTGTTACAATTACACATGTGACAAATACCCTTTACTATCATGGATCCAACGGCCAATACAATAAGCAAGCTGCTTGCCTACTTTAACACAACTGATTCAACCATGAATTGGACCATTGGCAGGTCTGGTAAAGTTATATAAACTGACTGGCCACAGCCATTGTACCAGCCAAAAACTAGTGAACCTGTTCAATGCACTATGCTGAAAAAAATGCCTAAAGCCACAAGGAATTTGAACTCCTTTCCTGATGTTATGACTAATTTGACCATTAACCATGTAGGTACCTGTTGCTAATACATGCTTTAATTGTATATAAATCCATATTCTGTTTGAACAACACACATTCACATATACATATACACACATGAGACACTGCTCAATCATAGTTTGACTTCAGTTGAACCATCAAATTGTAAACCCAATTACTTTATTGGTTCAATAACTGATCCAGCTTTAAAAACATTAAGATAACTCTGTTAATAGTTATTTACTTTTTTATTGCTCTTGCATCACAAACCCGTGAAGAGAGCTCATCCCTCCAAAATGCCAGCCTCTATGGTGGGAGAGTCTTATGGCTTAAGTACACATTGGGCTTTCTTGTTTTGTCAATGTGGGGCATACCATATTTTAGGACATTTTCCTTAAGGAAAACACTCTTAAAATAAGTGACATTTTCTTAAGTAGCGGGGCAGGGATGTTTTTCTTTCTTTTTTAATATGTATGAACTCCTCTATTTCCATTTCGTTATTGGACTTCATTTTTATTTTTATTTGGCTGGAGGGAGAGGTTGGGGCAAGGTAAAGCAGTAAGAGGAAAGAAAAGAAAGGAAGAAAATAATGAAATCACCATGTAGGTCCTCCCTCCCTCCAAATTTTGTCTACATAAATTAAGTGAATAAGTGATAGTTGTTTAGGATTTTTCCACTACCAATTGGCATTAGTGTAATATTCCTTTCCTATTAGATCTTCTTTTGAGCTATATTAATTAGATGTGTATGTCACTTAGGGTTACTTCCTGCATGGAGGATTCCACTGCAATGACTATTGAATTCCTGCGGGCAAGGTTGCTTTCTGAAAGGTCCATCTCAAGAAGTGCTAAACAGAGAGCTGATGAACTGGCAAAAAAGGCATGTTAAGTTTAGGTTTGCTAGATTATGGAGTCAAGCTTGGTTGATCTTTCTTAATGTCCTCTTTTTAACTGTAAATTCTTTTATCATGTATGTCAATCAGGTCATGGATTTGGAGGAACAACTTAAGACGGTGATTCTTCAGAGGAAGATGGCAGAGAAGGCCACTGCTGATGTTCTTGCCATTTTGGAGAGTGAAGGGATAAGTGATGTATCTGAAGAATTTGATTCAGGCTCAGACCTTGAAAATCCTTGTGATTCTAGCGTGAGTAATGAGTGTGCAAAAGAAGGTGAGGAGCCTATGAGCTCAAAAGGAAGACAACATGGGTCAGATAAAATGCCTGGTTCCAATGTAGATTCTTCACCAGTATCCAGTAAGAGTTTGTCTTGGAAAGGACGCCATGATTCTTCCCATTCTCTTGAAAAGTACAAGACTTCTAATTTGAGGAGGCAAAGCAGTTTTTCATCTATCAGTTCTTCTCCAAAGCATCGCCAAGGAAAGTCATGTCGCAAGATAAGACATCGACAAATCAGGTAAGTCTAAAACCTTTTTTCTTTCTCTCTCATAAATTTTGTTTTTATCCCAATTTATGTTACCAGGTTCCTCGGAGAACAATGATCTTTTCCTTCTTCTTGTTTTTATTCTCTCTATGCAAGGTAGCCAACAATTAAAAAAAAAAACTGCTTGTTTCTAGTTTGCACTTCGTTCCAACTCTTAGGCTTAGGGCCTCTGGCTTACCAAGGTTATACCTCTGGTTGCTGACTTGCTGTATTGCAATAAAACCTGATTTAAAAAAGTTGTGCCTTAATTTCTCGAACATATGGTAAATTCAAAGTTGTTTGAGCTCATACATTTTTTATATATAAATTTGAAGTTTCTTTTGATAAGTTCTTGATGCCTCATTTTCGTTTTACATGTTTTGAGAAAGTGTGTCTCTCAGAAAATTATTAATGTTTGATGAAAAGTGAGAATCTGGACAAATACTACTGAATTAAGTTTTGATGCTCCAGAATGGAGTGTTTTAGCTTATTACTTTTTATGGTCTTGTTCTATCTGCTCCAATCCATGATATACATAACAACAACAACAACAACAACCAAGCCTTATCCCACTAGGTGAGGTTGGCTACATGGACCACACGACGCCATATGATATGCATAACCCCTGATTGTAATTTATATATATGTTTATATTTATATTTATTTTCTCTTGTAACACTTGTCTTCCTGATTGCTTGTGAAGTTGATAAATAAGTTGTGTTTTCCCAGGTTGGTAGTGGAGGAGTCCAGAAATAAGTTTGCTAACCACGAAAAAGAACTTGCATCCTTGTCTAAAGGATTTCCAAATTTCTCAGGTGGTGGGTCTAACATCCCGAAAATAGAATCCGAAATTCAAGAAGAGGGTGGATCAGGGGCAAACCCACTTAACAAAAATCATCATGTAGATGGATATGGAAGAGAGAAGGACATGGAAAAGGCACTTGAACACCAAGCCCAACTTATTGACCAATATGAAGCAATGGAGAAGGTTCAAAGAGAATGGGAGGAGAAATTTAGAGAGAATAACAGCACAACACCAGTATGCTTCACATAAACTTATCATTTACTAAGTGCTTTTTCTTGAAACTTGATGATTGGTTGTTGCATGTATGACAATCATGAGATGGTTAAAATGTGATTTTAGGTATAGTTTGATTTTGATTTCCACGACATTGCTTCTTTCATTAGACACAACAGGCACGATTTCTCCTAGGATCTTAATTGTTACTGTTTCAGATTATTAGGAGTTTTCCAATACTAAGTTCTGTTGCACCTTGTCATTCTGCATAACAATGGTATTGAAGGCAAATGTTTGTAAAATCAAGGAGTTAGTTGAGCAAATAAGAAAGCAACTTTTCCTGAATCTTAAATTTTTTAAGAAACTCTGCTTTGTTTTGGAAAAAGCTATCTGTGTTTCATACTGCTTTGAGGGTGCTATACTACCACTTTATTTTTTGTTAATTAATGTTTGTATTCTTGTTTCTTACAAAAGTTTGGTTAAGGGAGGGAAGGACAGAGTAAATGACAACATGCAAATTGCAATATACTAATTGTACAGTGTTAGACTGTTAGTCAATGTTTAGTAAAAGTTACTTTTTGTTTATTTTGACCTTAGTAGTTACAATGCTGGAAGTATATGCAAAATCTTTATATTACATAGAAATAACACCTGATACACAAAACAACAGGTGCATTGGACAATCCTTTAGGTCCTGAAACTGTTATTTGTTGAAAAATACATATATTTTTATAATTTGATTTGCTTTCCCAGTTGAATATATTGCCTGTCAAGGATCAACTCTCCTGAAAGCCATCATTGGAGTGCATATTAAAATTTAAATGAGGACAATGCACAGGCTTATTGTGCCTCATTTTAAAATTCAAATTTAATTAGTAGAATCTAGTTGACAAGAATAAAGCTCTTGAGTCTTGACCGCTTAGTCATGTAGATGTTTTAATATTATGTCCAAGACCTACACTTAAAAGTTAAGCTGAAGGTTCAAGATTAGTCTTATATCTTTTATTATTACCAATGTCTTTTGTAGTTGTTGCTGTCATTTAGAGTAAGTAGTGAAGCAACCTAATTGAGTAGCAAGTTAGGAAAATTGTTTTTGATCCAAAGATTAAAGTTAGCTCACATGCAAGAATTTGTTAGACCTTTCTTTTTCGTAAGGGAAGTAGAGAATAAATTGAATGAAGCACTTATATGAAGCTCGGTTTGAGCCAAAATGTTTGAGGTTGAGTGTTCTTTGTCTATTATATGTCGGCTTTTAAATCTATGCTTCCACTGTATTGAACGAGTAATAATTACATTCTCCTGATTGTTCAGTTAATATTGTTCAGGTTGTTTTTTCTATTAGCTTTGTACATCAAATGGTTTTATGATTCAAAATAGGTTTTTTACTGCTTTTTTATTCCATGTAAAATCACCTAAAGTCTCAAACTTAGTTTTGGGTCATAAATTATCCAGGATTCATGTGATCCGGGGAATTACTCAGATATGACTGAGGATAAAGATGAAAGCAAGGTTCACATTCCATTTGCTGCTAAGGTGGTCACCTCAGATGCTCAAGAGAGTAAAGGAGAACCAAGAGGTGTTTGCTTATCTGAAGAAAAATTCAAAGCTGAGGCCAGAGATATTATGCCAAAAACTCATGATGATACAGGGGGTTATAGTGACCAGAAGAATACAACTTTTAGCACTTCTGATCTGCTTGGTCAACAAAATTCATGTCCCCCACTGAAGGGAAACCAAAATGAGAGCTCAGTAAACGGTCACTTTCAGCCTTCTGTTATGAACCATCAAGATCCAGGTAGGCATGGTTACCATGATTCCAAACCTACTTATTCCTTTCCAACTGATATCCATGGTGTTCAGCACCAAAATGATGCTTCAAGAAACAAAACTGACCTCTTTGCATTAGTTACTCATGAACAACCTCACAAGTTCAATGGTGTACTTGAATCACTTAAACAAGCTAGGATATCCCTACAACAGGAACTCAAGAGATTGCCACTAGTAGAGAGTGGGTACACTGCTAAACCCTCTGCTTCTTTTAGTAAAAGTGAGGATAGATTTGAAGTTCCTGTTGGATGTTCTGGTCTCTTCAGAATACCTACAGATTTTTCTGATGGAGCAACTGCTAGATTCAATGTTAAAGATCCTACTGCTGGATTTGGTTCAAACTTTCATCTTAATAGAGCCATGTCTAGAACTTCTGATGGTCAGTTTTTTCCCAGTCTTCCTTACCCTGACACACAGTTGAGCTTGCCTGCTAATGATCAATCTCTTGCTATCCGATATGTGGAAAACGGGCCAAATGGAGGTTCACTCTCTTCCAGTAAATACACGTATCCCACATTTCCCATCAATCCATCCTATCAAAATGCAACACCACAGATGCCATTTGGTAATGAAGTTTCAAGACCGTATTCAAGTAGCACAGTTGGGGTTCCTCTTGCAAATCGTTTCTCGTTTAATAGCGATCATTTAAGATGAAACATGTACATATAATATCATTAGGTTGCTAGCAGCTACGCTTGGTGTAAAAGTAATGGTTTTATTTGTCATGCACTTTAAGGTTATTCTCTGTATTCTCTCTAGTTGTGATGGGAAGAGATTTTTTATGACAAAATACACTAAAAATTCTCCCATTCATCTGGACTGTGTTTACTTTAAATGTTACACTATCAATCTTGGTCATCAAGGTTACCACCATGTCTTAGATTTATCTCTAGATTGATAATTTTAAACTGAGATTGACTTTGAAAATGTGAAATATGTTTCAGTGTGTTGGTCTTGGGTAATTTGAAAAAAAAATTATTTAATCTATTTCATAAGAACTATCTTAGTGTTTCATTTGTTTTTAAATTTGTTATAATTGAATTTAAATTATTGAATGTAATTCGGGATGCGGTTTAATTAATCTCAGTCACAAAACTATAGATTGGAACATTTGTAATGGTATGAGGAATTTGATGTTGATAGACTTCCAAACGAAGACTGTCATTGCATTCATCTGGTTTTGAACTAACAATTAGTGCATAGTAGTCATTCTGCAAAGTTGTTGAAGAGTCATGATACATATTTTCTTTAGACAGAATGACCAAAAGCAGTGTTGTTTACTTTAGACTTGTGTTTTGATAAATTTTGTGATAGGACCTTAGAAACCTGAGAGCTGCACTTTGCTAACTCTTCTAGAAAATAGTTTTCTATTTTTAAAAATTTTAAACTTAAAAACTTGTTTGATAAAAATATTTTGTAATAAATTGATAATTGATTTTCAAAGCGAGAATTGTATTTTTTATTGTAATTTTTTAAAGAAAAAAGAAAATGATAACAGCTTAGCCTTGTTATGAAAATAGGTTTCTTCAATATTATCAAGCCAACTCATCACTCCCGACCCATGTCTTGGTGAAATTCAACATCCTTTTCAGCTTTGCTTCCTCCATGTCACCTAGCTCGTAATTGAAGATTTAGGATCAACTGGCAAAAGTAACAGACAGGATTTGTTTTTATTCACTTTTCACTTCTTTTTTTTTTTCCTGTTTCACACCCTGAAGTTAAGTACAAAATAAAAGAAAAGATTGTTTTGGAAATAATTTTCAAAATTCAATAAAATTTAAATAAAAATCTATTGCTGAGTAACATAATTTTTTTAAAAAAAAATTGCTCGTTAAATATCATATATTAAGTTAACATGTGAACTATAATTGTACAATTAAAGTAATGAGTAAAAAAGATGAAAATCATCAGAATGAAAAGGTAAGAGGACAAAAGTACAATTAACTATTACATATAATTTCTTAAAGAATCTTTCGAATATTAAATTTAAACTTGATTCTCACTTGATCACCACTCTCATATTAAATTAATCAAATCAATCTTCACTTTCTAATCCATTAGCTAATTATTTGATCACTACCCCCTGCCTTGTTTGGATCAAGAGAAGGGAAACAAAGGAGAAAAGTATCTTATTTGATCCGAAAAGAATGGAGAAATAAGTAATGTATCACAGCACTAACTATGATTTTAAAGTTTGCTAAAACAACCTTTAATTTTAAAGTAATTTGATGAGAGAATTTAAAAATTATAAATCATTTTCTTTTTCTTCTAACTTTTCCAATAATCAAGGAAAAACAAAAATAAGAAAAAAAATATCTTCATTATTTTCCTATTTCTTTCAAATTTTCAAAATAGGTTAAATTTTTTAAAAAAATCATATTTTATAATTTTATTTTCCTACAACATAAAAGGTATTTATACCATCACAATATTCTACTAAAATATAAATAAAAACACAGCTAATGATATAAAACTCTCCTTCATCTTCTCTGTTGTATAGCAAAAGAACGGTAAACATAACTTGATTTAGATCTCAAAAATCTTGCTCATCACCATCATTACCTTTAGATCTTTCACCATTTTGGTCACTGTCACTCCCACCTATCCACCCACCATGCCTTCTAGGGTTTCCATTCTCTGTGTCACTGGGACAATACAACAGTCCCAATTCTCACCCTTTCACACCACCATTCTCTGATTCACCCTCCACCCTCATACCCACCAAGAAAAGCATGCATCTTTGGTGCCACTGCCTCAAACCCACTTCAGATTCTCCTCTGAAACCCACTGAGGGTGTTGTTGGCGGTGTCTGTTAGTGTTCATTGGGGTTCACTTTTCAATTGGGGGATTTTCTTCTGGAATCTGAAATTGCATCAATTTGGGAATTTTTTTTGCAAAATGATTTCTTCTGGGATTAACTTGGTGATGACTGTGATTGGGTTTGCGGTGAGCACCATGTTCATTGTTTTCGTCTGCACCAGGCTCATATGTGCACGAATTCACATGAATACTGCGAGGAGATCTTTTCCTATTGCATCCAGATCCAATCTCAGCATGGTGAACATTTTTTATATGTTTTCAAGTTTTTCTTAATAATTTCATTGTCTGGGTTATTTTTTTTGGAGTTCAAGTTCTATCCACTGTCAGTGTATTTTAACACTCTCAACCAATTACAAATTATGACTTTTAAGGGACATATGGTAAAGAGTTGAATTTCTATGCATGAGAAAATAGTGTTCACACAGTCAACCAATCAAAATTCATGACATGATTTTTAAGGTTTTTATGGTAAAGGTAAACAAATTTATCATACATGTCAATTTGTAACGGGGACTTTACACTGTATGGTGCATAGACTATTTAATAAAAAATATAAAAAAATAAGAGAAAATAGTCTATACACACTCTCATCTAATCACAAATTGTCATGTGCTATAAGTTTATTGATTTTTACAACAACGGTCTTAGAAAGTCATACCATTTATGATCCCTGATTGGTTGACAATGCAAAGATTTTTACACTTTACATTAACACTATAGAAACTAAATTCTATTTTTTTATATACGTAGACTGATGCAGAACAAACTTTGTGTTGTTTTCCCATTGAATTTGATATCATTTTTATTTGCTTTAGATTTATCAATTCAACATTTTTTCTTCCCTGTGTTCAGATGGAGCGGGGTTGCCATGGTCTTGAACGTGTGACTGTAGCCAAATTTCCAACAAAGAAGTACAGTGACAAGTTTTTTGCTGCAGCAGAAAATTCTCAGTATGTTCATATCTCTGTTTCAGATTTTTTAATCCAACCTGTCTATGATGTTAATTAAATAATTTTCTTGTTAATTACTGTTTAATACTCTTTTGGAGGCAAAATAATATATTGTAGTTTATGCCTAATTCGCTAGTTAAGTTAAAAAGAACTGCAGACAGGAATTTGTAATGAAGGCGTCAACCCCAAATATTGAAAGACATTTAAACTAAAGACGGGAATTTGTAATTATGGCCATTTGTTTTGTGGCTTCGGATGGCACGTTTGATCCCATGTTCTTTAATTTGAAAACATGTGTATCTCGCTTGAGAAAGTGTTATGATGACATGTTCCATTGGCTTAGGGCTAACTCTTGTCTAGTGTCTTGATTAGGTTGTGCTATCATCATTTGTTTTGTTGATTTCTTGCAAAGAAGCTTATCTTAGAGTGAATTTCTTTTGCTGTATATGTGTGTGCCATGGGAATGGATCCTCTCATATCTAATTTTTTTAATGACATGGCCAAGTTTTGTGTCTATCTCTTTCTTGGTAGGCAAAATATGTGGGAACTATCTAATATTTGTTAGGAGAGAGATAGACACATATTTTAACATGATCTATCATATTCTCCATTGAGGATCCTTTAATATTTTACACATACCCCCTTCATTACAACCTTCCAGACATTATGACAAAGAGGTAGTTATATGTAGGCAAACCTTGTGGGAGGTCAGTGCAATTTATTCATGTCATAAATGTTTTTTTTTTTTGTTCTGGCTTGTGGCTTCTAAACTAATGATGATATAATAGGTCATGTTAAACCTTGTTCTTCTTGTTGGAAATTTGAATACTGCTTGGGAAGTGGTTGGGCCCATTGGTTTCCCGTAATTCTTATAAAGGATACAAAATCTGAAGTTTTTATGAATGTGGTTTATGTTGTCACTTGTCAGTAACTTAATTGAGGGGAGTGCTTTAGGTATTGCAGTTTTCTCACATGATCATTGATGACACTCCCATTCAGATAGTTATTTTCCTGCTTTTGAACATTCAATTTCATTGTATTTGCAGATGCACAGTCTGCCTCTCAGAATACCAAGGTGAGGATATGCTGCGTATCCTCCCCTATTGCGGACACTCCTTCCATGTGACCTGCATAGACTTATGGCTGCAGCAGAATTCCACTTGTCCTGTTTGTCGAATATCGTTGCGTGAATTTCCCGAAAGAAAGCTGTTAATGCAACCCTTGTTCAGCTCAGCTTTGCAACCTCACTATGGCATAGAATCCTTTGACACGCATCATTATCACTGTATGATGGCTGATAACGGATTATCATCAAGAACCCCTGACAACCTTGGGGTGAATCCTATAGAAGAAGATCATTTTCCATCCGAGGGTGGTGGAGCAGTTGCTATGGACAATATTACCTGTTTAAGTGAGGGTGACTTCATTAAAGAAGAAGGGAAGAAGCATGTAGAGAGTCCATCAAACTTCCAGATTTGATTGGTTTCATGGAAATTGAAGCTTCAATATGATACTTTTAAATCACAAATTGAGTATAAAGTTAATGTTCCAAAATTGGAGTGAAAATGTGAAATGCATTAGCATGCTGAAGGATGGTTAATATCTTATACTGTATATATAGCAGAGAACACCCCCCACCCCCGGACTGCCCTTTACTGTCTTCTCCTTTGTTCTTTTCTTGATCCTCAATACTCGATAGTATTTGAAACTCTCTCTCTCTCCCTTCCTAATTGTAATTGTTGTAAGACTAGAATTAGTTGAAGATCCCTTCCGAAACTTTGTATTAATGCAAATCCGTACAGTGCAATTAATGTATCTTATTTTTTTTTCTCTCCAACAATTGGCTTTTTATAACATGAGTTATTCTAATCCATCGGTGACTATTTTCCTTTATTTTTTAAGGTTTGGTCCTTAGTTAGTTAGCTTCTTAGGAGAAGATATGGTTGTTATCTATTTGAGATTGGGGGGAAAGGCAGCCTAGAATAACGGTTTTAAAAGAGGAAATTGACCTTTTTCATTGTTTTCATCACTTTTTGGGTCCATTTCTCTCCGGTAGAGAAAATCTTTTGTTAGGCTTTGTTGTTTTACTTCTCTCTTTTGCACAATTCCTGAAAATTTGAAGTCTTCCATTCTTTTGAAGTTAAAATATTAATTCTCTCTTTTATAATGAAAAATGCTTATTCTAATAAAAATGTGATTCATGATTCATCACATTAATTTTATGATTTTTTGAGAAATTAAAAAAAAAACTTAAAATGTGTAACCCAAATTAATTTAAGCTCAAGTAGTTTTGGTACGGAATCACCAAAAAGAAAAAAGCATTCAATCCCAATTAAATTAAAATAATTTTAAATATTTATATATTTTTTGTTAACATATTATTGGGCGACGTATTTTTTAGTTTTGTGATAACTAATTTCTATTGAAAAATTTGATAATCTATCTTTAGTAAATCTTCTCTCCTAAGCATTTTTCCTCTCACTCATAAGGCTTGAATCCATTGCTTAAAGGATTTAAGTCCATCCTTATTTTAATAATCTTTTTGTTTATTTTGTAGAGCAAGCATTGATATTTCATATTTTTAGGATATTAATTAAATATATTTTTTTATTTAATATTTTTTCATAAAATATTAAAAAATGTATGCATGTTGTTTTTAGTTCCTAAAACTTTTCAATTTTTTCTTTTACTTTTAAATAAATATTTTTAATTTTTTTCTTTGTAAAATACTCATATTTTATTCCTTAAACTTAACACTTTTTTCCCTATACAATGAAAAATTTAAAAACATTTAAAAGGAAAATAAAATCCAGCACTAATATTTTAAAAACAACTACAGAATTTAATTTTTTAAAAGAGTAAAATTACCATTATTGCTAAAATATTTATAAAAAATAATATTTTCACATGTGCATTGTACATAATAAATATTTATTTATAGAATTAAATTTTATAATAAATAAATTCTAAATATATATATAGATTATATTAGAAGTAAACTTTGTAAAAATAAACATTTTTGTACATATAAATTATATCTTATATTTATGATAAATATTTTATATTGTGATACAACATTATTTTAATTTTTATTATTCTTTTAAAAATATTAAAATAATTAATTGAAAGAGATAAATGATTAACAAAAAATTCTAAATATGCTCTTGTCAAAGAAAAACCACTTAAAAATGTTTTGTTGAAGAATAACAACTTCAAATGTTCTCATTTAGTATGACTAGGTTTTTTTTTTGGCTTAATTGTATTTTACCCATAACTTTTAAGTTTTGACGACTTTTATCCTTAATTTTTTAATTTTACATATCTATCTTGA